>NW_012104976.1:2786004-2827631 GCF_000951045.1 Mandrillus leucophaeus
AGGCCGAGGCAGGTGGATCACGAGGTCAGGAGTTCAAGACCAGCCTGGCCAACATGGTGAAACCCCGTCTCTACTAAAAATACAAAAAATACCTGGGTGTGGTGGTGGGTGCCTGTAACCCCAGCTACTCGGGAGGCTGAGGCAGAAGAATGGCATGAACCTGGGAGGTGGAGGTTGCAGTAAGCCGAGATCGTACCATTGCACTCCAGCCTGGGTGACAGGGTAAGACTCCATCTCAAAAAAAAAAAAAAAAGAAATTTTGTAAGAACTTTTGATCCTTAAAAGTACATAGGCTGAGGCAGTGGCTCATGCTTGTAGTTCCAGCATTTGGGAAGGCCAAGGTGAGCAGATCTCTTGAGCCCAGGAGTTTGAGAGCAGCCTGGGCAACAAGCCAAAACCCCATTTTTATAAAAATTAGCCAAGCATGGTGGCACCCACCTATAGTCCCAGCTACTGGGGAGGTTGAGGTGGGAGGATTACTTGAGCCTGGAGATCAAGGCTGAGTGAGCCAAGATCATGCTGCACACCACTGCACTCCAGTCTGGGCGACAGGGTGAGGCTATCAGAGTGAGACTCTGTCTCAAAAAAAAAAAAAAAAAACCGTTGAGGCTAGGTGTGATGGCTCATTGTAATCCCAGCACTTTGGGAGACACAAGGCAGGAAGATCACATGAGCCCCGGAGTTCGAGACCAGCCTGGGCAATATAGAAAGACCTCGTCTCTACATATAAAAGAGAGAGAGGGAAATATTATCGGTCTTAAATTAATAACTTTGAGACACCTGTGCTTTTTTACATTGTTATTGAGGTATAACTATCTACAGTAAAGTACACTAATCTTAAGTGTATAGCTTGATGAATGTTAACAATAGTTACACCTATGTAACTGCTATCCAGATCAAAATGTAAAATATTTTCAACATCCCAGAAGGCTCCTTTGCATACCTTCCCAGTCAGCCTTGATCCATTGCCTGTTTCTGAGATGCATAAAGTGAAGTAATATTGTATATAGTTTTTTGTGTCTGACTGCTTTGTTCAATATTTTGTCTGTTACCTTCACTGAAGTTGTTACATGTGATTACTTACTTTTCAAAAAGTTTAAATGTTCACATTTCAGTTGGTTTTTGGAATCTTCTTTCAAAAAAGAAGGTAATCCTCATCCTCACACAAGTGCAGGCTGTTTATCTTCAACAGTTGGAAATCACTGTAGAGGAAGTATTTATGTATCTTAGTCTACATTGTACTATATGATTATGTCTAATGTCTAGTTATATTCATTAATAAGACGATTTCCCCCTTTTTTTTTATTATACAAGTTGAGATTGGGAGTGTGTTGGGGGCGCTTTTGATATGTGGTAGCTAAGTTTTTACATAATGTTAAATAATCTTATTCCTTGTCTTTATTAGTTATGCAGAAGGGGTTAAAAGATAACTTTGCTGATGTCCAGGTCTCTGTAGTTGATTGCCCTGATTTGACTAAGGAACCCTTTACCTTTCCTGTAAAAGGTAAGCAATTTTTGCAATTAGCTTTTGTTTTTTAGTCTAAATATTTTTTTTAAACTAGAATTATTTTTAAGGACATCTTAAATTATCTACAAATAAAGGATATTGTCACAACATTTAGGCTAAATTGTGCCAAATTTCTGTGCTCACTCTTCTGATATTAATTTCATTTCATACTCTTGTGGAAAAGGATTATGTTTTATGCAGTTACGTAACCTTTACAGATTATAGAATAGATATCCAATAGGTTAGAATTCTTTGTATCACATGAGAGTTTTGCTTTTAGTTGCTCAGACTGTTATGGAAACTGATTTTAATTTTTATGATTTTATTTATTCAAGACCAGAAGGGATCCTAAAAGCCTTGTATTTGAATAATCTATTAAAACTAATCCTTCAACAAATTTGCCAAGTGAGCATCCACTGTTTGAAGTGAGAAGGAAGGGAAATTAGTATTAGGAGAATAAAATAATTTGTCAGTGTGATAGATATTTATTTGATGTTTCAGTTTTTACAATAACACCACAAGGTAAGTAGTAGCCCTGGTTTATAGATGAGAAAACTGAAAAGGAGAGAGGCTAGATAAGCTCAGTGTAAATCATAATCAGGATTCAAATGCAAGTCTGTCTCTTTCCAAAGTCTAACCCTCTCCCGTTATACCCTGTTATGATGAGGAATTTGAGAATAAGCACTCAAAGTGTTCTTTTTATTATGTAATTAACATCTTTGCTAAAAAGGAGTTTGCCATAGAAATTCTGGACTCCAGTTCTGTCTTAAACCTGACTTTGAGATACATTAACATGGGGGCATTTGAATTGAATGTTTTTGGGGGGCCTTTCTAGCTTAATCTTTTATTTTAAGTAGAGCTGTAAATTCTAGACGGCTTGTGTACCATATGGCAATGTCTTTTAACCTCTTCAAAGCATTTAGCATCCTTTTTTTTTTTTTTTTTTGAGACGGAGTCTCGCTCTGTCACCCAGGCTGGAGTGCAGTGGTGCGATCTCGGCTCACTGCAAGTGCCGCCTCCCAGCTTCACACCATTCTCCTGCTTCAACCTCCTGAGTAGCTGGGACTACAGCCCCCCGCCACCACAACCAGCTAATTTTTTTGTATTTTTAGTAGAGACGGGGTTTCACCATATTAATCAGGATGGTCTCGATCTCCTGACCTCGTGATCTGCCCACCTCGGCCTCCCAAAGTGCTGGGATTACAGTCATGAACCACTGTACCCAGCTAGCATAATACTTCTTTATAGTTTTCTTTTCTTTTTTTTTTTTTTTTGGAGACAGAGTCTCGCTCTGTCACCAGGCTGGAGTTCAGTGGCATGATCACAGCTCACTGCAACCTCCGCCTCCCGGGTTCAAGCAATTCTCATACCTCAGCCTGCCGAGTAGCTGAGACTACAGGCACATGCCACAACGCCTGGCTAATTTTTTGTATTTTTGGTAGAGATGAGGTTTCACCGTATTAACCAGGATGGTCTCAATCTCCTGACCTCATGATATGCCCACCTCGGCCTCCCAAAGTGCTGGGATTACAGGCGTGAGCCACTGCCTAAGAATTTACATTCTATTAGAACAAAATATTTTAAATTAAAAATTAAAAAACAATTTTAGACAAAAAAAAAAACAAAAACCACCCCAAAATAGATTTTTTTAAAGAAATAAGGCGTTAAAAACATTATAGAAACCTTACCCAATCCAAACTTTGGCCCCAGTTCTAACCCTTGCCCTTGCCTTGTATTACCTTTATGCCACCAACTATATAAGCCATGCTTGGTTATGATGATATTAGAGACACAGGTAGTTAAAACAGGACAGGGGTTCTAGCTACTTATGTCTTCCAATCCCTGTTATTTGTAAAACTTTATGAGAATGGAGAAGTTATGTACTGTTAATAAATTAAATTCATGTCTTCTGGCATTTTATTATTAAATTAGATGTTTGCCTATTTTTAAGATGGCTTGTGTTTTTGTTTTTTGGTTTTTTTTTTTAGGCATCTGTGGGAAAACTAGAATTGCAGAAGTAGGAGGTGTGCCTTACTTATTGCCTCTTGTAAACCAAAGAAAAGTAAGTACTTTTACTCTACATGTTCACATGAAGATTGTAGAAGTTGGGTTGATTACTCTGTTTATTATTAGAAGACCTGTTGATCAATTGGCAAGGAAGTGCTAATGGATCAATAATAAAAGGTAAACTAGGGACTTTCTACAAGTTGTGACTTAAATAATATTTTTTCTTCTTTTATAGGTTTATGATCTGAATAAAATTGCAAAAGAAATCAAGCTGCCTGGAGCTTTTATTCTTGGAGCAGGAGCAGGTCCATTTCAGACTCTCGGGTTCAATTCTGAGGTCAGCATGTATAAGAAAATAATTTTACTTTATTGATTTGACATTTGATTTGTCTTTTTGCTTTTAGTGCCAAAAATCCTACTTTCTGAGTGAATTATAAGTCTCTCTGCAGGTTTAATACTGCTTGATATAGATTTCTGCTATAGCACACACTCCAGCTGGACTAACTATAATGGAGTACTAACTTATAGTTTTAGATTTTCTTAGGTTATAGGTTCAGCCTTAGATAAATGCAGGGTTCTATGGTATTCTGTTGAAGGTTCTGGATTATAAAACATTTATAGTCTTACAGGATTCCTAATTTCTCTATAAATCCTTGCTTTGGGTATGCAGGCAGCTTTGGATTAGAAGGTGAATGGAACATTGGTGATCTAGTCAACTTCTTCAAGACCAAATAGTAGGAAACCATCACAATAGTATGATGGTTATTTATAAAAGTTAATAGTTATTACTAATATACATTATTACCATATGAAAATATTACTGTTTCTTTGAATCTCATGAATACAAGACTTAAGTCTGCTCATTCTCTCATAACATCTTCAGATATGACTAATAGTCATACAAGTTCTTTGCAGAAACATTAATACAATTTGCCTAGTGTTCAAGTTAGGGAAAAAAGTTTAAAATTTAAAATAAGATATTTAATGCAAGTTATAGATACACTGTAAGAAATACTATAAATATCTTTTTTTTTTTCTTTTTTTTTTTTGAGACAGAGCCTCACTCTGTCGCCATGCTGAAGTGCAGTGGCGCGATCTTGGCTCACTGCAACCTCCACCTCCCAGGTTCAAGCAATTCTTTTGCCTCAGCCTCCTGAGTAGCTGGGACTACAGGCACACGCCACCACGCCCAGCTAATTTTTGTATTTTTAGTAGAGATGGGGTTTCACCATGTTGGCCAAGATGGCCTTGATCTCTTGACCTCATGTTCTGCCCCCCTTGGCCTCCCAAAGTGCTGGGATTACAGGCGTGAGCCACAGCGCCCGGCCTATAAATATCTTATAAAATGTTTTTCAAGCCGGGCGCGGTGGCTCAAGCCTGTAATCCCAGCACTTTGGGAGGCCGAGACGGGCAGATCACGAGGTCAGGAGATCGAGACCAGCCTGGCTAACACGGTGAAACCCCGTCTCTACTAAAAAATACAAAAAACTAGCCGGGCGAGGTGGCGGGCGCCCGTAGTCCCAGCTACTCGGGAGGCTGAGGCAGGAGAATGGCATAAACCCGGGAGGCAGAGCATGCAGTGAGCTGAGATGCGGCCACTGCACTCCAGCCTGGGCGACAGAGCGAGACTCCATCTCAAAAAAAAAAAAATGTTTTTCAAGTTTTTTATGTCTAAAATTAAATATTATGTATTGTATGTTCTCTTATTAGGACTTGAACTGAAATGCCTTAAAAGGATTAAATGTTTTATAACATTATTCAAGATATTCTCTTTGTAGAGATACAAAGATTGACTAATTGCCTCACTTTCTTTTCAGTTTATGCCAGTTATTCAGACAGAAAGTGAACACAAGCCTCCTGTGAATGGTAGTTACTTTGCCCATGTAAACCCTGCAGATGGAGGGTGCCTCCTGGAGAAATACAGTGAGAAACGTCATGATTTTGAGTGTGCATTACTGGCTAATCTTTTTGCCAGTGAGGGCCAACCTGGCAAGGTGATTTTGTCCATAAAAATACAATATTCCCTAAATGTTCTCAGATAGCTAAAAATGTGAACTTTTGCTGCCACAAATATGGTTTGCTAAGAAAATTAGAGCTTCCCACTTTGGGAGGCCAAGCTGGGTGGATAACTTGAGGTCAACTTGAGGTCAGGAGTTCAAGACCAGCCTGACCAGCATGGTGAAACCCCATCTGTACCAAAAAATACAAAAATTAGCAGGGTGTGGTGGTGTGTGCCTGTCGTCCCAGCTACTCAGGGGGCTGAGGTGAGAGAATCACTCAGACTCGGAAGGCAGAGGTTGCAGTGAGCCAAGATCATGCCACTGCACTCCAGTGTGGGCCACTGAGTGAGACTCTGTCTCAAAAAAAAAAGAAAATTAGAGCTTCCTAAGTCAAAGCTCTTTAACCCAGTAATGAAAGATTCAGAGAGTACGAAAGGCAGAGCAAAAGTCATCTTTCAAACTAAGGTTAAGAATAATATGGCTGGAGGCCGGGTGCGGTGGCTTACGACTGTAATCCCAGCACTTTGGGAGGCCGAGGTGGGTGGATCACCTGAGGTCAAGAGTTTGAGACCAATCTGGCCAACATGGTGAAACCTCATCTCTACTAAAAATACTAAAATTAGACAGGGAAGGTGGCACACGCCTGTAGTCCCAGCTACTTGGGAGGCTGAGACAGGAGAATTGCTTGAACCTGGGAGACAGAGGTTGCAGTGAGCCAAAATCGCACCATTGCACTCCAGCCTGGGCAACAAAGCAAGACTCTGTCTCAAAAATAAAAAAAAAAAAGAATAGTACGACTGGCACAATGGCTCATGCCTGTAATTCCAGTCCTTTGAGAGTCCAAAGCTGGAGGATCACTTAAGTCTGGCAGTTTCAGACCAGCCTGGGCAACATAGCAAGACCCTGTCTCAAAAAAAAAAAAAAAATTTGTGTTTTTAATTAGCCAGATGTGGTACATGCCTATAGTCCTAGCTACTCAGGAGGCAGGAGGATCCCTTGTGCCCAAGTGTTTGAGGCTGCAACAAGCTATGATCACACCACTGCACTCCTACCTGGGTGACAGCAAGACCTGTCTCAAAAAAAAAAAACAGAAGACTACTTAGTAAGGAAGACCTTTTTCTATGAACTAAAAGGTAATAGAACATTAATTTGGGGAGTAAGTGAGTCATCTGCATGAACCATACAGCTAAAATAAATAATGCCTACTTACAGGTAGTAAATAGGTTATTTGTTTCTGATGAATCATACATTGCTCTAGATAGAAATGGTGGTAGCAAAAAGTAAGGAAAACTAATGCCGTACTTCATATTTACTTCCTGTTATTACACAAAAAGATGATTTCAGTGTTAGCTTTTGTGAAGACTCTCCAGTTTTGTAAGTAGAGATAGCCTCTTCGACTACTTTGAGATAAGAGATTGAGAAGTGAAAATACTTAACTTCCAGGTTGTGGAGATGATATAGTACAGATTTTTAAGGGGAGTGAGAAAATGTAATCATATTCTCCTCATCCCCACTTACCAAAGGTTAATTCATTTAACGCAGGTAATTCTCAATCTTTGACTGCCTTGACACACATGTTAAGAGTCTCTAGAGTTCAGTGTAGGACTTGTCTACACTGAGAAACTTGTCTTTCTCAGTTTCTCAGTTCAAGAAAGCATGCTTAAGACTTTATAATATAAATTACATATAACTGATATGTACGTGTGTGTGTGTATACATATGTATATATGATTGAGCAAGACTCACGGGATTGCGACATCTCAACTCAGGTCTGGGGGCTCTATGCAAAGAACAGAATATTTGTTTGATAGCATTAAATTATATAATGTTTTACTTCGGTAGTTATTTTGCAGCATAGTCAATGATACGCATCTTTGTGTCCTCTATAGGTAATTGAGGTGAAAGCCAAAAGAAGAACTGGACCACTTAACTTTGTGACTTGTATGAGACAGACCCTGGAAAAACATTATGGAAATAAGCCTGTAGGAATGGGAGGTACTTTCATAATTCAGAAGGGAAAAGTGAAGTCTCACATTATGGTAAGAGCCCATGTGTGCACACATGCATGAAGGAGTTTGTATGTGTGCACATGTTTAAGATCTCAGGATTTTTTTTTTTTTTAACGGAACCTTGCTCTGTTGCCCACACTGGAGTGCAGTGGCACGATCTTGGCTCACTGCAACCTCCACCTCCCGGATTCAAGGGATTCTTCTGCCTCAGCCTGCTGAGTAGCTGGGATTATAGGCATGCAGCACCACGCTGGGCTTATTTTGTAGTTTTAGTGGAGACAAGGTTTTGCCACATTGGCCAGACTGGTGTCGAACTCCTGACCTAGGCTGATCCACCCGCCTCAGCCTCCCAAGGTGCTGGGATGACAGATGTGAAACACTGCGCTGGGCCAGATCTTAAAATTGTAAGGTATATGTTGGGAATTCTACATTCAAAGACACTCTAAACAAATCCTTTTTACTATGATTGTATTACTTTAAAATTTAAATGATAATATTGTAAATCAGATTGTAAGATAATGTTTTTATCCGTGTTAATATATTAGAACTTTATTTTGGATATGTTTGTTTTTAAGATCAAGATAAATTCAAGGCCTGCAAAATGACTCATGCATGTAATCCCAGCACTTTGGGAGGCCAAGGTGGGAGGACCGCCAGGAATTCAAAACCAGCCTGGTCAACATAGTGATGATGGCAGCGGCAGGCTGTCTGGAGTGGCTGCAGCAGGGAGGCACAGCTGAGGCTACACGTTCCATGGAGCGGGTGGGAGCTGAAGACAAGTGGGAGTCCCGCCCCTTCCGAGTTGGTGCTGGAGCTCCCTTGGTGCCGCTGCAATCGCCCAAGCCATGGCTGTGGTCCCTGGCATCCCTCTTCTCTCCCGGCTGGAACAGGCGAGAGCCCCATCTTCCCAGGCACAGCTGCAGCAGCTCAAACCCGTGGCTGCAGACCTGGGCCTCCTACTCCACGGAGTAGGCAGGAGCCCTGCCTTCTCCACGCAGCTGCAGCTGCCCAAACGGTGGCTGCGGACCTAGGCATTCCTGCTTTCTTCGGGGTCTGGGAAGGCCCCCACTGCTCTTACAGGTTTGGAAATGCCTGCTCCCACTGCCTGGCTTCTCCCTGCTGTCAGCACCTGCTCCGATCCAGGAGCAAAGTCAGGCAGAGCCTGGTTGCTGTCACAGCCCAGCCAGATGTGCACACACTCAGGGCACTGCTGATACACCAGCCTCCTGCCGCCCCGGCCCCTTCTGAATTTTGGGCGCTGACACGAGCATAGAAGGGAAGCTGAGCGAGGGCTGAGGGCAGCTCTGCACTGGCCTTCAGGCACCCCTTGGCACCTACAGCCTGGATTCCATGATTGGCAGCAGGAGGCAGACAGGTTTAGGAGGAGAAGGGGGCGGGTTTCCAGTAAGGCCCTGCCTTCAGGCCAGGGGGCCAGCTGCCAATCCCACACACCATAGTGGAAACTTGTGCCTTTTCCAGGCCCACCGTGATCATCCCACTGCACTCCAGCCTGAGTAACAGAGCCAGACCCTGTCAGGAAACAACAGATGCTGGAGAGGTTGTGGAAAAATAGGAACGCTTTTACACTGTTCGTGGGAGTATAAATTAGTTCAACCATTGTGGAAGACAGTGTGGCGATTCTTCAAGGATCTAGAACTGGAAATACCATTTAACCCGGCAATCCCATTACTGGGCATATACCCAAAGGATTATAAATCATTCTACGATAAAGACACATGCACACATATGTTTATTGCAGCACTATACACAATGGCAAAGACTTGGAACTAACCCAAATGTCCATCAATGATAGACTGGATTAAGAAAATGCGGTACCTATACACCACGAAATACTATGCAGTCATGAAAAAGGGTGAATTTATGTCCTTTGCAGGAACATGGATGAAGCTGGAAACCATCATTCTCAGCAAACTATCACAAGATCAAAAAAACCAAACACCACATGTTCTCACTCATAAGTGGGAGTTGAACAGTGGAAACACATGGACACAGGGAGGGGCTGTCTCTTATACACATCTAGATGTGTATAAGAGACAGGGAGAAATACCTAATGTAGGTGACGGGTTGATGGGTGCAGCAAACCACCAGGGCCCGTGTATACCTATGTAACAAAACTACATGTTCTGTACATGTAACCCAGAACTTAAAGTATAATTAAAAATTAATAATAAGTAAATAAAATATATTTTTAAAATTTTTAATTCTTCGTAATATTCAGTATGTTTACCTATATAATTATCTTTTGTTGTAGCCTGCAGAATTTTCTTCCTGCCCCTTGAACTCTGATGAAGAGGTGAATAAATGGTTGCATTTTTATGAGATGAAGGCTCCTTTGGTTTGTCTACCAGTTTTTGTCTCCAGAGACCCAGTAAGTCTGTGTCTGTTTTTTATATTATACTATAATGATAATGCTTGATTTTTAGGATAATCTTTTTTTTTTTTTTTTTTTTTGAGGCGGAGTCTCACTCTGTGGCCAGGCTGGAGTGCAGCGGCAAGATCTGGGCTCACTGCAAGCTCCGCCTCCCGGGTCCCTGCCATTCTCCTGCCTCAGCCTCCCGAGTAGCTGGGACTACAGGCGCCCGCCACCACGCCCGGCTTATTTTTTGTATTTTTTAGTAGAGACAGAGTTTCACTGTGTTAGCCAGAATGGTCTCGATCTCCAGACCTCGTGATCCGCCCGCCTCGACCTCCCAAAGTGCTGGGATTACAGGCGTGAGCCACCACACCTGGCAGGATAATCTTTAAGAACTAGGCAATTTTTGTGGTGGTGTTGTTTTGAGACAGAGTTTCACTCTCGTTGCCCAGGCTAGAGTGCAATGGCACAATCTCAGCTCACTGCAGCCTCCGCCTCCTGGGTTCAAGTGATTGAACTGCCTCAGCCTCCCGGGTAGCTGGGATTACAGGCATGCACCACCGTGCCAGGCTAATTTTTGTATTTTTAGTAGACAGGGTTTCACCACATTGGTCAGGCTGGTCTCACACCCCTGGCCTCAGGTGATCCACCCACCTCTGCCTCCTAAAGTGTTGGGATTACAAGTGTGAGCCACCACGCCCGGCCATGTGGTGGTGTTATTTAAGAATTAGGATAGTCTCTAGAATTATTTTGGAAGATAAGGGAGCTCTTCACCATCCTATAAGTTAGGCAGAGCAGATTTTACCTTTGAGAAAATGAAGGCACAGGCATTTTAAATAACACCCAAAATTATTTTATTAAATAGCAGGTGTAGCTGGGCATGGTGGCATGCCCCAGTATTCTTAGGTACCGAGGAGGCTGACTTGAATCCAGAAGTTTGAGACCAGCCTAGGTAACAGTGTAACCCCCATCTCAAAAAAAATAGTAGAGTCACAACTAGGATTCAGGTCTTCTGTCATCTTGTTTGGTGTTCGTTATATTATAATACTGTACACTAGAAAAAATATTACCAATTCAAAGCAAATACCTACTAAAATATTGGTCTTTTCTTTTTTTTATTTTTTGTGACAGAGTCCCGCTCTGTTCCCCAGGCTGGAGTGCAGTGATGCGATCTCAGCTCACTACAACCTCCGCCTCCTGGGTTCACGCAATCCTCCTGCCTCACCCGCCTGAGTAGCTGGGATTACAGGTGCTCACCACCACACCTGGCTAATTTTTGTATTTTCGGTAGAGACAGGGTTTTGCCATGTTGACCAGGCTGGTCTCAAGCTCCTGACTTCAAGTGATTCGCCCGCCTCAGCCTCCCAAAGTGGTGGGATTACAGGCATGAGCTACTGCGCCTAGCCTGGTCATATCTTTTGATCCAGTGATTACATGTCTAGGATTTTATACTTAAATATATGCATAATTGTGTAAAATTACTAGTTAAAAGGTTATTCATTACAGTGTTGTTGTAGTAGCAAAAGAATTAGAAATAATGCAAATGTCAGTTAAGTTACATACACAGTGGAATACCACGTAAGTCTAAAAGAATGAGGAAGCTCTTTTATGATTTGATATACAAAGATCTCAAAACTATATTGTTACATGAAAAAAAGTTACATGCAGAAAAGTGTGTACAAAATACTACATTTGAGTAAAAATAAAAGTAAATATTTCTGGAAGGATATACAAGAAACTGCTTACATTGGTCAACTGCTAAGAAGGGGTGTAAGTGGTGAGGGCAAAAGAGAGGAAGATACATTTTACTGAATATATCGTTTTGCCCCTTTGAGTTTAGAACATGTGAATGTATTACCTATTTAAAAAATGAAAACTATTGCAACATAAAAAGTTATCCCTTCCCCCTTAAACTCTAATCAATACTTTGAGTACTAACATATTGTTTGTCTGTTATCCTAGGGGTTTGATTTGCGACTGGAGCACACTCATTTTTTCAGTCATCATGGAGAAGGTGGACACTACCATTATGACACTACTCCAGATACAGTGGAATATCTTGGGTACTTCTTACCTGCAGAGTTTCTCTATCGCATTGATCAACCAAAAGAGTCTCATTCAATTGGGCGAGATTAAATCAGCTGATACTTATTTAGAAAAAGAAATCATTAAGGTTAATTAATTGATTGACTCATTAATTGATACTGACATAAAACCAATGGAAATGATCCCAAGGGCCAGGCACAATGGCTCATGCCTATAATCCCAGCACTTTGGGAGGCTGAGGCAGGAGGCACACTGGAGCCCAGGAGTTTGAGACCAGCTTGGGCAACATAGCAAGACCCTGTCTGTTTTTTTAAAAAAGTAAAAAATAGAAGTGATCTCACTACTTAAACCCCATTCTTTTTCACTTCATATGAAAGGATATATTGATAGTATATTCTATATTATTTAATAGATCTGTCTGAGATTAGGAACAAAAATATCTAATTGAGATATTCTTTAATTTTTTACATAGCAACTTTATTTTTTTTAATTCTATAGTATCAGCAAAATCAGTCATGTTTATACCTTGAATATAAACATTAGGAATCATGCAATTATTTCTACTATGTATTTAGTAGTACCTTATATTTGTATAACATTATTACATTTTGCAAATAATTAGTATCACAACTGCTAAGTAGATGTTTCTGAGTATTAGAAAAATCAGTGTTATTACCTGCAGGACATTGAAAAACACTTGAAAAAGATAAAAAGAAAAATCAGTGTTTAGAAATGTTGATAGTTATTGAATCTTTGTATTGAATTTTAAAAATCCATTCTAGTAATCAGAGTATACCTTTTTCTTGAAACAAGGTGGCAGGTGGGGAGCCCTTTACCCTTCTGATGAAGTTAAACCATAGAAGTTTGCAATTTGCCTTTCACAAACATTAGCAGGCCGGGCCTGGTGGCTGAAGCCTGTGATCCCAGCATGTTGGGAGGCCGAGTGGGAGGATTGTCTCAGCCTGGGAGTTTAAGACCAGCCTGGGCACAATGGTGAGACCCCATCTCTATTATTTAAAATTTTTTTCTTTAATAAAAAATAAAAACACAAACATTAGCAACTAGTTGGCTAGCCATAATTCCTCCCTTGTTTCGATTGCCAGTTAGAAGCAATTTTTATTTCACTAGTTATTTGCAAGAGAAGGGATAAAAAAACAGCATCAAAGTGCAACATTGAAGTGAGCTTACTTTAATTTGTAAGTGAGGCTGTTGCTGAACATGACCACTATCCTTGCTGAAATATAAAATTATACTCACTGATTGTAATGGTTGAAATTTTCCTGAATGTTCTTTGAATAATCATTAGCCAAAGATCAACTCTGTAATGGTGCTAATGACAGTCTTGCTAATGTACAAATTTAGGAAGTCTTTAGTACTAAGTACATAATTTTCAAATAATATTTTTTAATTGTCTACTCTGGATGTTAGCTATGTCTTGTGAGTATAAATTCCTATTATTTTAAGCACTATTTTGATGCAAAAAAAATGAATAAAAAATTTAATTTATGATATATTATGTTTCTAATATCTTACCTCCAGACAAAAACAATATTAATACTCTTTCATTTAACAAATATGTATTGAACACCTACCCTGCTCTCTGGAGTGTACACTTCATACAGGCAAGGGCCTTGTTCACAACTGTAGCACTAGTGCCTTTAACAGTGCTAGCAAAGTAGCCACTCGAATGATTATACCAAACACTTCACTAAAGCTGGGGATCTGTCTAGTGCAGAAGACAAACAATAAATATGTAATATGTCAGGTGGTATTAAGTGCTATGAAAAGAAATAAAGCAGTAGGTGAACTGTAAAGGAGGATGCTATTTTTTTGTGGCCATCCCACACTGAGACAAGATGCATTCCACACTCAAAATTTGGTTCAAATGTCCAGACTGATAGCCAGGTTCAGTGGCTCACGCCTGTAATCCTAGCACTTAGGGAGGCCAAGGTAAGAAGATCACTTGAGGCCAGGAGTTCAAGGCCAGCTGGGCAGCATACAGAGACCCCCATCTCTGCAAAAAAAGAAACATTTTTTTTTTAAATTATCTGGGCATGATTGTGCACACCTGTTGTCCCAGCTGCTCAGGAGACTGAGGCATGAGAATCACTTGAGCCCAGAAGTTGGAGGTTGCAGTGAGCTATGATTGTACCATTGCACTGTAGCCTGGGCAACACAGTGAGACCCTGTCTCAAAAAAAAAAAAAGAAAAAATGACTGATGAAGCCACACACACACACCAACAGACTATGAAAGGGTTGTTACTCAGATAAGCTTTCTGGGGAAGGCAGGGCAGCTCCTAAGCAGGATTTAACAACAGGGAAGGAGACTGACTTGGGGTTTTTTGGTGGTTAGAGAGTAGGGCCAGAGTAATGTTTCTTGCATGTGGTTTGAATTTCCCACTGGTATCAAAGAAGGAAATACCCAGGCTTGCTTGCTTTATTTTTTTTTAAGAGATTGTGTCTCACTATGTTGCCCAGACTGGGCTCAAGTCATCTTCCTGCCTCGGCCTCCCAAAGTGCTGGGATTACAGGCATGGGCCACCATATCTGGCAAGCACCCAGGCTTTTTTTTTTTGAAACGGAGTCTCGCTCTGTCGCCCAGGTTGGAGTGCAGTGGTGCCATCTCGGCTCACTGCAAGCTCTGCCTACCAGCACCCAGGCTTGCTTAGCTTGCCAGAGGTGTGGGGCATAATGGGACAAGGGGTGGGATAAGGCTTAAAAGTCACCGGCAGTCAAACATACATTAAGTCACATTCTTAATTACAGATTTCAGATCTGATTTCAGATCAGAGGTTATTTCAGGTCAGATTCCAGGTGTGAAGATCATCTGAAGCAGTCCTGGGCCTCTTCACACTACAGATATAAACACTGCCTTTACTCTTCCATTAGTGTCCTCCAAAATGAGGTGCATGGGCAGCAGGTACACATGACCTTCCAAGGGGTATGGGAATATTAGAACATCTATTTATATATTTTATTTCATCCTTTTAAGTTTCTATAGTTTTGTGTACATTTCTTATGTTAGGGATTTCAGTTCAAAATTGTATTGCTTATAGACACAATTCAAAAAGCCTGGAAACCAGGTACATTCACACCATCTAATAGAGATGATGGGAGGAAAAATCAAAATGCTTTGCTTTTTAAATTTTTTCTTAGTTTTCTTTTTTCATAGAAACAGGGTTTTGTTATGTTGGCCAGGCTGTTCTCGAACTCCTGGCCACAAGTGATCTGCCCGTCTCAGCCTCCCAAATTGCTGGGATTATAGGCATGAGGCACTGCACCTGGCCCAAAGTGCTCTTCTTACTCTTACATTCACTCAGTATAACATAGAATGCTTCTGTGACCATATGCATGGGGGTTTTTCCCACACACCAAGCAATTCTCCAGCAGGCATCAGCTGGGGATCCTATAATTTAATTCAATTCTAACACTATTTACTTGGAGATAGCATCAGATCCCACAGTTTAATGGTTCAGTCCTCCAAGACTGCCTCCCACTTCCAATGCCAATCACAAGCTTCAGGTTGTGACCTGTACTTCTGACCAACCCACTGTAAACTGGAGTCTCTATGCCTGCCTCTTCAGGTTTGATTAATTTGCTTAGAGCAGATCATTTAACTCAGGGAAACACTTTACATATATTTTCCAGTTTATTAACAAAGGACATAATAAAGTATACAGATGAACAGCCAGATAGAAGAGATACATATGGAAAGGCCAGCAAAAGTCCAGAGCTTCCACACTGTTTCTGGGTGCCCCACCTTCTAGGCATCTCCACATCTTCAGCAATTTGGAAGCTATCCATACCCTTTTCTTTTGGATTTTGGCTTTGTTTTTGTTTTTGAGACAGGTTCTCACTCTGTCACCCAGGCTGGAGTGCAGTGGCATGATCTCTGCTCACTGAAACCTCCACCTCCCAGGCTCACGCAATCCTCCCCTCGCCACCTGAGGAACTGGGACTAACAGGTGCGCGCCATGATGCCCAACCCCAACATGATGGGGTCTCATCATGTTACCCGAGCTTGTCTTGAACTCCTGGGCTCAAGTGATCCACCTGCCTCTGTGTTTCTTTTGGGATTTTATAGAGGCTTCCTTATGTAGGCAGAATTGATTAAATCATTGGCCTTCGGTGATCAGCTCAACCTTCAACCTCTCCTCTCTTTCAAGGTTGGGATTGGGGCTGAAAGTCATAACTCTTTAATCACTGGTTAGTTCCTGGGCAAGGAGCCCCCATCCTGAAGCTATCCAGGAGCTTCCGGCATGCAGAAACCCACTTAACACTGTCATTTTATTAGCATACAAAAACCATTTATCACTTTGGAGATTCCCAGGGTTTTAGGAGCTGTGTGCCAGAACACTGGGACTAAGACTATCTATACATACTGCGTATCTTATTATACATCACAGTGTCGTACCATCTTTCCAAACCTAAAATAAGAGCACAGATAAACCTAAAGAATTGTCATCCAGCCAGGTGCAATGGCTCATGCCTGTAAATCTCAGCATTTTGGAAGACTGAGGTGGGAGGATCACTTGAGCCCAGGAGTTTGAGACCAGCCTAGGTAACATAGACCCCATCTCTACAAAAACTAAAAAAATTAGCTGGGCATGGTGGCACACACCTGTTTTCCCAGCTACTTGGGAGGCTGAGGTGGGAGGATCACTTGAGACCTGGAGGCTGAAGCTATAGTGAATCCAGATGGCATCACCTCAGTCCAACCTCGGCAACAGAGTCAGACCGTGTTTCTTTAAAGAAAAAGAAAATGTCACCCAAAAGACCACAAGGATGGCTAAATAGTAGAAAGGAACACTATATTGGTGATTTCAGTTTGCACAGCAAGAAGAGAGTCTCCAGCTTATGCCAAAGGTGATCTCTTCCCAGAAGGAAAAGGGCAGGTTGGTTTTTATGCCTCACAGGACCTGTATCGCGCAATAGAGTAAAACATATTCAGCAGGTTTGGGAGAAAAGTTATACATATCTACGAGGGAAGTTGAACACGTGCAATGGATAAACATATATATAACACACATACCGTGTTCACTTTGGGATAAGGTTTTAACATTAAAATAAGGTGGAACTTGGCTCTTCATGTCAAAAGGTGAACTATTGGACACAAAGTTTGCATGCAGTCTCTATAAACTGGCTGAAACTGGTTTGAGGTCTTCAGTTGCTTATCAGGAAAGAGTTTTTGTAAGGCTGGTCCTTTGTCCAATCAGAGCTATAGTGGTTTGGATTGTAAATCAGGTATGGTAAGGTTCTGACAATTTTCCCAATAGCTCCTATTTTTAGCGAATTTAGCAAGATTGTGGTTTTTCTTGTAGCCTTAGGAATTTGCAAAGTTCCCATGCCAACCAAGCCCTGAACCCTCCACCCATAGGTAACTTTCATTTTCTTAACTTTAGGGTTCTTCTTAGTTGATAAAGGGCATTCATTTTGATCTTCCAGATAACAGAACACAATCTGACAGGGCAATTATGTGACTAAAATAATGAAATATTAAACACTGAATTTTCTGCAGAAAATCTGGTATATTCATTGGTTAAATCTATGATTACTCTTCCTAGAACTCCTACCTTTAGCCTCATTTCTCTGATATGCTCTGTTTTTCTGACTCATATTAACCACAATGAGGATTAACTTCTTCAAATTTAGACTAACACTTGATATTATTTGCATTGGCAACCTAATATTTGTCGCTACAGTAGATACCTGATATGTTTGGCTCTGTGTCCCCACCTAAGTCTCATGTTGAATTGTAATCCTCAGGCTTGGAAGTGGGGCTTTGTGGGAGGTGATTGAATCGTGGGTGTGGTTTTCTAATGGTTTAGCACCATTCCCCTGGTGCTATCTTGTGATAGAGTTCTCCCAAGGTCTGCTTGTTTGAAAGCACCTCCCACTTCACTCTCTCTTTGTCTCCTGCTAGCCATGTGAACATGTGCCTGCCTCCCCTTTTAAATTTTTTTTCTTTTCTTTTTTTTTTTTTTTTTTTTTGAGACTGGGTCTCACTCTTTACCCAGGCTAGAGTGCAATGGCATGATCTCAGCTCACTGCAACCTTGGCCTCCCAGGCTCAAACCATCCTCCCACCTTAGCCTCCAGAGTAACTGGGACTACAGGCACATGCCACACCCAGCTAATTTTTATTTTTTTCTAATTTTGTTTTTTATTTTAGAGGCAGGGTTTCATCACATTGCCCAGCCTGGTCTCGAATTCCTGGACTCAAGTGATCCTCCCACTTCAGCCTCCCAAAATTCTGGGTACAGACATGAGCCACTGTTCCCAGCCTGCCTGCTTCCCTTTGCCTTCGCCCCATGATTGTAAGTTTCCTGAGGCCTCCCCAGAAGCAGACGCATGTACAATCCGCAGAACCATGAGCCCATTAAACCTCTGTCTTTTTTATAAATTACCCAGTCTCAGGTATGTCTTTACAGCATGCGAGAACAGACTAATACAACACCTAAATGCAGATTTCCATTTGCTTTTGGTTTTAAAGCTCAGCTTCCTTTTAGTTTATCTGTAAAGCCTCTGTGTGGCCTAATCTTTCATTCAGTAGCAACTCACTATTACTATACTAGGTGCTCTGGTACATGCTGTAGTGGTATTAGTATATACTAGTACGTACTCTGCTGGTATACATGGTACATATTGTACTGGTACATACTGTGCCAGATACTATGAATACAAAGATGAATAGGACATAGTCCCTGACCTGGAAGAGCTCGGTCTAGTGGGGACACTGACATGCATAGAGGAGAAGACCAAGCTTCCCTTTCACTCTTTCTGAAGGCTCATTGAAAATAAACTGACAAAAAGCAGACTAACAGGAGAAAATGGCATACAAACTTTATTTAATGTGCATAAGCATGAGAGAACCTCAGGAGAATGATTACTCAATAATCCAGTGAGGTCCAGATGTTTATATACCCTTCTTCATAGAGGAAGAGGAGATGGTGGGCAGGGGGGTATAGGAATAAAAGATTTTTAGAGGAAATGAATGAGCTCCAAGAACAATGGCCTGGAAGAAAGTTATTTTGAACTCTGGGGGAGGTGGCAGGAAGATGAGGGGCAGAACTTAACTGTGAGCAAAGATTATCTTATATAGATAATATCTCCCAGGTAATCCTCTTGGAGCTGCACTCAGAAGAATAAATGAAAAGCCAGATCGGGCACAGTGGCTCATGGCCTATAATCCCAGCATCTTGGGAGGCTGAGGCGGGTGGATCACCTGAGGTCAGGAGTTTGAGACCAACCTGGCCAACATGGGGAAACCCTATCTCTACTAAAAATAGAAAAATTAATCAGGCATGGTGGCAGGCACCTGTAATTTCAGCTACTCCGGAAGCTGAGGCAGGAGAATCACTTGAACGTGGGAGGCAGAGGTTGCAGTGAGTGGAGATCATGCCACCACACTCCAGCCTGGGTGACAGAGTGAGACTCTGTCTCAAAAAACAAAAATAAACAAAACAGAGAAAAGCCTGTCTGGACATAGTGACAACTCTCAGTGTCTTATCTTTTTGGTGGTTAACCTTTTCTGGTTATTTGATGAGATTCCTAGAAAGGGGAATCACTGCTTTTTTTCTTTTTCTTTTTCTTTTTTTCTTTTTTTTGGAAAGAAGCTTCCCTACTCACAAAAGAATGTTCCAGAGTCCTTCCAGATGCTTCAGGAAAGGAAGAAGGTCAGAGAGATGGGGAAGCTGAGGAAGGTCAGAGAGATCTGTTGGTTCTGAGGCTTATTTCTGAGACCTTTTAATATTCCTTAATTCAAAGCACTCAGCATGCCAAAGTGCCATGTTTTACAATTTCGTTTTCTAAGCCCTAACTTAGGTGGAAAAATAATTGAAATAAAATAGAACAAATCCTATCAGTATTGCCCTATATTGTTTCTTGTTTGTTTTTTGTTTTTTGAGATGGAGTTGCCCAGGCTGGAGTGCAATGGTGCAATCTTGGCTCACTGCAATCTCTGCCTCCCAGGTTCAAGTGATTCTCCTGCCTTGGCCTCTGGAGTAGCTGGGACTACAGGCACACACCACCAGGCCTAGCTAATTTTTGTATTTTTAGTAGAGATGGGGTTTTGCCACGTTGGCCAGGCTGGTCTCGAATTCCTGACCTCAGGTAATCTGCCTGCCTCCACCTCCCAAAGTTCTTGGATTACAGGCATGAGCCACCGCACCTGGCCAGTATTGCCCTATATTGTACTGTACACTGTTAAATTAAGTTTAGCCTAAAGCTGCCTCCTTACATATTTTAAGTTGGCCTAAAGGTTTCTCCATACCTAGTGAAATGTAATCTAACTGGATGTGTAAATGGATTTGTGAAAGGAAAATAAATCTTGGAACCCTAAAATCACTAAGCCGAAAGAAAAGTCAAGCTGGGAAATATGTCAGACACCTGCCTCCCATTTTATTCCTAAATAAGGTAGCTACATAGATAAAAAGCTATATACCTCCCTCACAATTGTCCACAGTACTTTGTGGACAAAGGACAGACAGAACTCAAAGTCATCCCTCTGAGGCTCACCTGAGACAAATGCATATCTGATTGCTTTCTCTGCCCTCCTGTTTATGTAAAAACAATATGCATATTCACTGAGCCAAACTAAATTGTGTATTAAGTGGAAGTCTGATCAAGGACTCAAAAGAATGCAACCTTTTCCTTTTACCTCTTTATCTGCTTCTAACCTGGATGTCCCCACATAGAGTTGTCCCGCCTTATCTGACAGAACCAATGCATATCTTACACAGATTAATTGATGTCTCATGTCTCCCTAAAATGTACAAAACCAACATGTGCTCTGACCATCCTGGGCACATGTTGTCAGGACCTCCTGAGGCTGTGTCACAGGGCATCCTTAACCTTGGAAAATTAAACTTTCTAAATTGACTGAGACCTGTCTCAAATATTTTGGGTTCACAGACTGTAACCTACTCTTGTAACAAGTAGCCAAGTCTCAACCAATCACAGCAGCCATACTCCAGCCACTCACAGGTGGCCAACTGTTTGAACCACCTTCAAATAAGGCAAATGCTAAGCTGTAACCAATCCAACTGTTCCTGTACCTCCCTTCCATTTTGTGTAAGCCACTTTCCTTTTTCTGTCCTTAAATCCTTTCCAACCATCTGGCAGCACTGGAGTCACTTCTGGACCTATTCTGTTCTGGGGGTTTCCCAATTCAAGAATTGTTCTTTGCTCAATGAAGCTCCGTTTAATTTGTCTAAAATTTTTCTTTTGACAACACATTAGAGGAAATCGAATATCATAAACACAAGAGAAATTTACTAAAGAACACATGGGCCAGGCACAGTGGCTCACAACTGTAATCCCAACACTCTGGGAGGCTGAGGTGGGCAGATCTGTTGAACCCAGGAGTTCGAGATCAGCCTGGGCAACATGGAGAAACTCTGTCTCTACCTAAAACACAAAAAAATAGCCAGGTGTGGTAGTGCATGCCTGTAGTCCCAGCTACTTAGAAAGCTCAGGCTGGAGGATCGCTTAAGCCCAGGAGGCAGAGGCTGCAATGAGCTGAGATCCTGCCGTAGCACTCCAGTCTGGGTGACCAGAATGACACCTTGTGTGATGGTTGATATTGTCAACTTGATTGGATTGAAAGATACAAAGTACTGTTCCTCAATGTGTCTGTGAGGGTGTTGCCAAAGGAGATTAACATTTGAGTCAGTGGCCTGGGAAAGGCAGACTCACCCTCAATGTGGGTGGGCACCATCCAATCAACTGCCAGTGCAGCTAGAAAAAAAAGTAGGCAGAAGGTGGGAGAAGCCGACTTGCTGAGTCTTCCAGGCTGTATGTATCTCCCATGATGGATACTTCCTGCCCTCAAACATCAGACTCCAAATTCTTCAGCTTTTGGACTCTTGGACTTATACCAGTGGTTTTCCAGGGGCTCTCGGGCCTTTGGCCACAGGCTGAAAGATGCACTGTCGGCTTCCCTACTTTCAAGGTTTTGGGAGTCAGACTGACTTCATTGCTCCTCAGCTTGCAGATGGCCTATTATGGGACTTCACCTTGTGATTGTGTGAGTCAATACTCCCCTTCATGTACACATCTATCCTATTTAAAAACTCCCCTTCATATGTACATCTATCCTATTCTGTCTCTCTAGAGAACTCGAATACACTTCATCTCAAAAAAAAAACAAACATGAATTTGAACTTCTGGTGCTGGCCAAGATGGAATAAGCATTGCCCAGCACCAAGACTTAGCACAACAGCCTGTTTCCCATACAATTACAAAATATAAAACTTTGCATGAAAAACAAAAAGCATCCCTTTCAGAACACTTGAAAATTAAACAATGGGCTGGACATGGCGGCTAATGCCAGTAGGCCCAGCACTTTGGAAGGCCCAGGTGGAAGGATTGCTTAAGCCCAGGAGTTTTGTTATGGGATGTTTGGGGTGTCACTTTTCTGGCTGGAAACCTGTGACTGGTAGTGCCTTTGTTTGAGCTTTGCTCCCATGCCTCCAAGAAAGACTGTGAGTCAGGCATGGAGAGGTGAGGGCTGTCTGAGCAAACAAGGGATCCAGCTACTGCACAGTCAGACATGCTGGCTGGACCAGGTGCACCACAAGCTGCTTCCCCAGCTGGCACTAGGGAATGAAGTGGTGCCCAGAAGCTTGGAGACATCAGGAACCGCAGGCCCCAAAGAGGGAGTCACAACCCTGGCTCAGGGAGTTTCCAGGTCTGGCCTCCCCAAAGGGCTGCAGCTCTTCTTCTCTCCACTCACAATGTGGTGAGCAAGGGGCATGTTTCAGCCCTGTTTGTGTTACAGCTCTTTAAGTCTTGCCTTTCAACAAGTCCCAAGTTATTGTCTTGCAACCAGGAAAAATGAGGTATGCAGACAAGTGAAAGGTGAGCAAGATGAAAAGGAGCTTCAATGAGCATTAGAAGAGCTCAGAGGAGACCTGCAGTGGGCAGCTCCTTTCCATAGACAGGGTGTCCTGATGAGTGTTCAGCTCCTAGCAGAGAGGGTAGCTCCTCTCTGCAGGCAGGTCATCCCAGCAATTGTTCAGTTCTCAGCAGAGAGAGTGGCTCCTCCCTGCAGCTGGCTGTCTCATCATCTGTAGCTCTCACCAGAGAGGAGGCTCTAGAGTTGGTGGTTCCTCTCTGTAGGCAGGTTGTCCTGTTATCTCTCTGTCCTCTGCTTTGTTCTGGCTGAGCCTGGGGCTTTTATGGGCCTCAGAGAGGAAGAAGTGTGCACTCATTGGTCCAAGGGTGTCCATGGATGGGCCAAGAAAAGGCACCACAAGTCTTCACTCTGGTTCCCAGGACTGGCAGTTTGGCCCCCAGCATTCAGGCCCTCTCTGGCCTGAAGGTGGGGCCTCACTGGGGACCCACACTTTTCTGCCCAAAAGCCTGTCTGCCTTCTGCCGCTGTCCATGGTGCCCAGGCTGCTCAAGCCAAGGGACACCTGTAGGCCAGTGCTGAACCACCCTCAGCACCCACCTCGGCTTCCCTACTATGCTTGTTGGTGCCCAAAGTCTGGAGGGGCCAAGGCAGCAGGGGGCTGGCATGTCAGCACTGCCCCTAGTGTGTGCACACCTGGCTGGGCTGTGACAGCACCCCAGCTGGGCCCTATGTTGCTCTCAGATCAGAGCAGGTGCCAACAGCAGAGAGAAGCCAGGCAGTGGGAGCAGTCACTTCTGAGACAATGGGGTTGGGGTACTTCCCAGGCCTCCAAGAGTACAGAGAGGCCCGGGTCTGGGGGTGTGGGGCATGCAGGGTGCCTGCCTGCTCCCGACCCCCAAGAACACAGGTAGGCCTGAGTCCACAGCCCTGACTTGGGCAGCTGCAGTTGCACCTGGGGTGGGGGTGGGGGATGGGCGCTGCTGCCTGCTCGCAGCTCCCACCAGTTCTGTGGAGCATGAAGCCCCAGCCAGGTCCCCTGCACTCTGGGACAGGAGCTCCAGGTCCTTGCTAGTCCCAGGCCAGCATCAGGGCAGGGGTTGCTGTGAGCTCCCCACATGGCCCTGGCACTCAAGGGTGACCTGGGGCTCCCCTCTGTCCAGCTCATGGCCCTTCCCTGGTTGGGGGTGCTTCTTGGACCAGATCACTCCAGCCTGGGTGACAGAGCAAGACTCTGCCTTGAAAAAATAAAGTAAAATAAAAATAAAGATTATGCAATTGTGCAACATCTCATCTTGCAGAAGAATGGCAGAGTTTAGATTATTGCACCTAGAGATTGTAATATGAGGTCCAGAAAAAAGAACTTCATAAGTAGTCTGATGACAGAATAATGTTGATTGTGGTGCCAGTTTTGAAGTGCTTTCACAGAATGTGGAACTGACAGGAAATTCCCATCACTATTTCTGTGGTGGCTCTTACTAACAAAGCAGTGGAAAGTTATTGCCCTCATGCAAGGGGGCAATGCTTTAGCAAAAAGGTGCAGTTGCTGACTATAGTAGCCTATAGGTCTGTTTTGGGCTCCCTGTTTTTATGTCAGAATGTCTAAGGCGTTTCCCTGATTTTCAAAAACAAACTATGAAAATGGAATATTATAACTTGGGGGTCCCACCCTGGGGCATCTCTAAGGCCCTTTTTAATCCCTTTCAACGTTAACTGATTTTCTTTAGTCCAATGCAGGGTGTCTGGCTTGTTTTGTTTTAAAAGAATACATATGCTAGCTGTGGTGGCGTATGCCTGTAATCCCAGAACCTTGGGAGGCCTAGATGGGAGGATCCCTTGAGGCCAGGAGTTTGAGACCAGATGCAGTAAGTTGTAACTGTGCCACTCTACTCCAGTCTGGACAACAGAGAATGACCCTGTCTCTTAAAAAAAAAAGTTAAAATCAGGAACCCATTGGATAGACCAGAAGACAAAGTGGGGAACATACTCTATCAAAGATGAGGTATGGCATGGGCCAAACAATTTGCCTATATTCTCTGTTGAATTACAGTAATCTTTTTTTTTTTTTTGGAGACAGAGTCTCACTCTGCCACCCAGAATGCAGTGGTGCATTCTCAGCTCACTGCAAACTCTGCCTCCCGGGCTCATGTCATCCTCCCACCTCAGCCTCCTGCATAGTTGGGACCACAGAAGCATGCCACCATGCCCAGCTAATTTTTATATTTTTTGTAGAGATGGGGTTTCACCATGTTGCCCAGGTTGGTCTTGAACTCCTGGGCTCAAGTGATCCATCCACCTTAGCCTCCAAAAGTGCTGGGATTACAGGCAGGAGCCACCGCACCCAGCCTCACAGTAATCATTTTTAACCTATGTACATGATCTAATTCATTGGAGTCCTGATAAAATAGTTGGTTGGGGAAAACAATATTTTTGGAACCCTTTCTGACTATAACTCATAAGGTATACAATTTCTGCCCTATCTGCCCAAAATGTAATCCAGGGAAACCTTTTACACAGTTCCCAAGGATATTTTCCTTTACTCGAAGACCGCTTGGAAGTATAGCAATTAGATTTTGTTCAGCTGACACCGTCACAAGGATACAAGTTTTAGTGATTTGCACATTTTCTCATTGAGTAGCAGCATTTCCATGCCAAAGAGCGACCTCCTTAGCAGTAAGTAAAATTCTTTTTTTTTTTTTTTTTTTTTTGAGACGGAGTCTCGCTGTGTCGCCCAGGCTGGGGTGCAGTGGCGCGATCTCGGCTCACTGCAAGCTCCGCCTCCTGGGTTCACGCCATTCTCCTGCCACCCTTCTGAGTAGCTGGGACTACAGGCGCCCGCCACCACGCCCAGCTAGTTTTTTGTATTTTTAGTAGAGACGGGGTTTCACCATGTTAGCCAGGGATGGTCTCGATCTCCTGACCTCATGATCCACCCGCCTCGGCCTCCCAAAGTGCTGGGATTACAGGCTTGAGCCACCGTGCCCAGCCAGCAGTAAGTAAAATTCTTATAGAAAAGACTATTCCAACTCAGGGAGTTCCTCTAGAACTCAATAGAGACTGAGGTACTCATTTTATTGGACAGAATTCAGTCAGTATGTAGAATTTGGTCCATCCTCCAGCACTTTAATTGTGTTTATCATTCCCAATTATCTGGATTGGTGGGGCATACATATGGAATAATTAAGACTCAGCTGGGCTGGGCGCAGTGGCTCATATCTGTAATCCCAGCACTTTGGGAGGGCGAGGTAGGAAGATGGCTTGAGCCCAGGAGCTCTAGACCTTGCGCCTGGGAGCTCCAGACCAGCCTGGGCAACATAGTGAGATCCTGTCCTTACAAAAAGAAAACACTAAATTGACAAAAAATAACACAAGGCCTTTTTTTTTTTTTTTTTTTTTTTTGAGATGGAGTCTCTCTCTGTCACCAGGCTAGAATACAGTGGCGTGATCTTGGCTCACTGCAACCTCTGCCTCTCGGGTTCAAGCGATTCTCCCGCCTCAGCCTCCCGAGTAGCTGGGACTATAGGTGCCCAGTACTACACCCAGCTAATTTTTGTATTTTTAGTAGAGAAGGGGTTTCACCACATTGGCCAGGCTGGTCTCAAACTCCTGACCTTGTGATCCACCCGCCTCGGCCTCCCAGAGTGCTGGGATTACAGGCTTGAGCCACTGTGCCCGGCCAATAACAAATTTTTAAGATCCCAAGGCCAGTTGGCTTTGTTTAACCCAAGATCAACCCCTTTAGAAAACATCAGTTGTACCCATTTGAAATAATAACTCACATACCTATGAATCTGTCCCAGGAAATGGTAACTCCTTAACTGTAAGGGGAGACATACTCCTTTGTTATTCTAACTTTATGAGACAATTAACTAAAATTATTACCTAGTGAAAGATTATTTCCTAGTGGGCTCCAGGGATATGAAAAATTCAAGACCCACAATTTTCATCCAGGAGATTGTATCTACTGGAAACAACATCCTTTAAAGGACTCTCTCCAACCAAGTGGAAGGGCTCTTACCAAGTGCTTCTTAGTAACCCTTTTGCTATTATATTAGAAGGAATAGACTCCTGGCTGGGTGTGGTGGCTCACGACTGTAATTCCAGCACTTTGGGAGGCCAAGGCGGATGGATTGCCTGAGCTCAGGAGTTCACCATCCTGGGCAGCATGGCACCACCCCATCTCTACTAAAAATACAAAAATTAGCTGGGTGTGGTGGTGGGCACCTGCCTGTAATCCCAGCTACTGGGGATGCTGAAGCAGGAGAATTACTTGAACCCAGGAGGCACAGGCTGCAGTGAGCTGAGATTGCATCACTGCACTCCAGCCTGAATGACAGAATGAGACTCCATCTCAAAAAAACAAAAAACAAAAACTGGAATAGACTCCTGGATCCACATTTCTCATCTGAAGAAGGCTCCATCTCCTGAGGGACTGTTTCCCCAGAAGGTGATCTCTGTTTCAAAATAAGTCAATGACAGGTCTAGAACAAGATAGCATCTGATGTAGGTGGCTAAAACCCAAGTCTCCAAACCAGGGCTGTATCTAAACAAATGCTTAATATTAGCAAATGTTAATACATGGGGAAGACTTTCCTTTACAAGCTCCCATTAAACTTCTTTCTTTTTGTCCTTAGTTTTCATGTATTGGCACTACTATCATTAACTATTGCCCATAAAGCAAATCTCTTTTTGCAATGGGCTTAGGACTATGCTAATAGATTATTTTTTAAAATGCTGGTTGAATATGTGGTCTCGTGCCCCTTTCCAGTAGTTTTGGCTTTCCTGGTGGGTATCTTCTCTCCAAGGAGAGAAATATATTGCTCCAAGAAGAGAAGATACTGCATAGAATATCAGAAATATATTTGTGTTAAACAGTCATGGTGCTTGACACTAGAATGATGAAGGATAAAGTACGTCACTATCTTATTAATAATACTTTACGGGCCCGGCACAGTATCTCACGCCTATAATCCCTGCACTTTGGGAAGCCAAGGCAGGCGGATCGACTGAGCTCAGGAGTTTGAGATCAGCTTGGCCAGCAAGGTGAGACCCTGTCTCGACTAAAAATACAAAAATTAATCAGTTGTGGTGGTGTGCACCTGTAGTCCCAGCTACTCAGGAGGCTAAGGCAGGAGAATCACTTGAACCTAGGAGGTGGAGGTTTCAGTGAGCCAAGATCACTCCACTGCACTCCAGCCTGGATGACAGAGCAAGACTCCATCTCAAAAAACAAAACAAAACAAAAAAAACCTTTACAGAGTAAAAGGCATGGAAGGAGCTTCTTAGTAAAAGAAACTAGTTGTTAACTTTAATGCTGGCACTGCTCCAACTAAATAATGAAACAATGACACTGCCCCAATTAAGAGATAAGACACCTTGATTTCAGAATGGTACAACACAAATTTGGGGTGGTTTTATCTGGCTTACCCCTCCTTCTGTCAGCTCAGTCACCTTGCCCTTGCCTCCTCAACCCCCGACTTTTTTTTTTTTTTTTTTTTTTGAGACAGAGTCTCACTCTGTTGCCCAGGCTGCAGTGCAGTGGTGAGATCTTGGCTCACTGTAATCTCTGCCTCCTGGGTTCAAGTGATTCTCCTGCCTCAGCCTTCTGAGTACCTGAGATTACAGGCATGCACCACCACGACCAGCTAGTTTTTGTATTTTTAGTAGAGACAGGGTTTCACCATGTTGGCAACACTGGTCTCGAATTCCTGGCCACACTGGTCTCGAATTCCTGACCTCAGGTGATCCACCTACCTCATTCTCCCAAAGTGGAGGATTATAGGCATGAACCACCGTGCCCAGCCACTTTGCCCCTTTATGTTGGGAACAGAGAAATCATACCAAAGATATCTGGCCCAAAAGCACTGGAGATATGGGATGGATACCCAAAGAACTATGTATTCACACCATTATATTACAAAGTACTGACTGGCATGCCATTGAATGTATTTATTGATTAGCTCCAAACGGAACATTTTGGCTATGTGGCGCTAACCTATGGCCATGGTTACTTCCAGGATAGTTAGGATGATGTTCTTCAGGTTATGCTTAACCATATGGTCAAGTAGTTCGTACTTTGCCAAAACCTGCACATTTTCCTTATTTATGATCTCATTGGGTTCATTCTGTGTTCCATTGGTATGATCATTTAGCTTCCATCTTCATACCACAACTGAGTGTTGAAGATGTTATTTGGCATATAGAGGTCCTAACCAATTATACCCAAACTATAGCTACATGGGTATTCCATTATTAAACAATAAAGTTACTTTTACGGAAAAGGCTATATTACAAAACCATATGGCTTTTGACATACTCACTGAAGCCCAGGGACGAACCTGCACTATCATAAAAACTGTGTGTTATGTCTGTATCCCAGATGAATCAGATAATGTGTCTATGTTAATGGATAATATGAAAACCTCAACAACTAAACTTTCAGATTCAATACATCTTTAAACAACTGGCTAAGCAGCTAGTTTTGATCTTGAAGACTTGGTGGCAAAAGCTGTTACTTATTCTGGGAATCATGTTCATTTGTTGTTGTCTTGTTTTTGTCTGCACTGCTGTTAGACTGCCACTGTGCCTATTAATCAGATTTTAAAATAAAGTTAAAAAAATATTTTTTTACAAATTTACACGAAAAGCAAGTACTGTTCTCAAACATGATTGTGCGACAGACCGTGCAGCTTGCCAGAAATAGGTTTCTCTCATGAAAATTCAACGCCTTCTTCACACGGCCATCTGCTTTCTTCTTCAGCAGGGACTAACACCAGGGCAACTGTATTTCCCTAAATACCTTAGGAAAGTAGTTCAAAACCTAGATATATCTTGGTCAGAACAAAACCTGGTCAACACTCACGATAAACAGTATATATAATTCCTTAAATGAAATATAGAGGTTTGTAATATAAGATAATCCATCTTTTTCTGTGGATTTCCTACTAATGAAATACATTCTTGGAGACCCAAAGACTGAAGTTATACCACTTCTTCTTAATCTTTTAAACATTATTTGTAGGCCAGGCATGGTGACACACTCCTATAGTCCCAGCTACTCAGGAGGCTAAGGCAGGAGCACCGTTTGAGCCCAGGAGCTCCAGCCTGTAGTGTGCTGATAGCACTTGTGAATAACCACTGCACTCAGCCTGGGCAACACAGCGGGACCCCATCACTAATAAAAAAGTGAGATCAACATTATTTATTGTTACTCGGGCATAAAATAAATATTAAGTACTTATTACATGCCAGAGCCTATTATGTCTGCTGCAAATATTGGCTGTCATAGAGTTATAACTAACATGAAACCAAATAATTAGTATAATTTTAAGTGGTGATAAGCACAATTGTTTCCCCCAAGCCATGCCGTTAATTTCTAACTCTTCAGATAGTCTTTAAAAAGTTTCTTACTAATTTAAAAAAACTTTCGTTTTGAGAAGGGATCCCACTCTGTTGCCTAGGCAGTGGTGAGATCTCGGCTCACTGCAGCCTCCATCTCCTGGGCTCAAGCGATCCTCCCGCCTCAGCCACCCGCGTAGCTGGGACCACAGGCGCGCGCCATCAGATCTCAGTTCTTTCAACAGGACTCTCATTGCTAAGATACAAGCATCCACTAATTTCTTTTTCCTTGACTCTTTTCGCCTCTGTAGGCTTTCTTTCCTCATCCCCTTTTTAAACAAAGGCAGGCTTAAAAACAGAGAGCCAGTCTTGGCTCCTGAACCGGTCTTTGCCTCCCGCTGCCGGCCACGCCTCTTATGGGCCGGGAAGTTTACCGCACCCTGCATGGTGATTCACCGGAAGCGCTCTCGGGAGTCCAGGAGCTTCCGCGCCTGCCCAGTTTTGCTCCGAAAGACGCCGGGAGGGGAGCCTGCAGTGCGTTCTGGGAAAGTTGCTGGGCCAGCTCTTTTGTTTCCAGCCTGAGCGTTGCTTTCGGTTTCCTGAGGGTCTTCTGAGGCACCGCGGCTCCGGGGTGCTGGATTCCCGGCTCTTCGCTGGGAGGCCTCCTCTCCGTACCTCGTTTTTTGGCTTGTGTGGGGGTCCTCCCACCGCTGGCCGACGCCGCCAGCATGTCCGGGGTGCGCGCAGTGCGGATCAGCATCGAATCGGCCTGCGAGAAGCAGGTCCATGAGGTGGGCCTCGATGGCACCGAGACGTACCTGCCGCCGCTGTCCATGTCGCAGAATCTGGCTCGTCTAGCCCAGCGGATCGACTTCAGCCAGGGTTCGGGCTCCGAGGAGGAGGAGGCGGCGGGGACCGAGGGCGACGCGCAGGACTGGCCGGGCGCCGGGTCCAGCGCAGACCAGGACGACGAGGAAGGTAAAGCCTGCATCCGCTGCCCGAGTCCTCCGGTCTGGGTCCCAGCACCCGCCCGGGTGGCTGCCCTCCTCCTCTTCCTCGGTGGGGGAGATCCTGTGCGTGCGAGAACTTTTGAGTGTCCCACGAGTGGAAGCGTAAGGATACTGGTCGTCATCTTTTTGTTGCTGCCGGCCAAGTTAGGACACGACTTTACGCAGTACTCCTGCGGGCCTCCTTGAGTGGGAGCGTTTGAGACACTGTCAAACGGTGAAATGTTTAAATGAATGCTTCTCTGTAGAAGGCCTTTAATGTGGCTCACTTAGTGCCCCTTGCCGGCTGCGTGACCTTTGGCGAGTTACTTTGCATCCTTGTGCGGTGTGGATGATGATAGTAGCACCTACAGAAAAGAAGTCAATGTTGACTGGCATGTGTGACGAGGTCCAAGAGGTAGGCGGGTCCAGATCCTGTAGAGCCCAGTAGGCCATGATAAGCGTTTGACTAATGTTGAGACCACTGCAAACTTTCACAGGATAAGTAGAGACATGATTTTGTTAAAGGTTACTCCAGATGCTTTCCAGTAAATGAATTATAGGGAAAGCAAAACTGGAAGGAAGGAGGCTGGTTAGGAGGGAAGTGAAGAAACAATGAGTGGGTTTCAGATTCTCATTATTGTCAAGGATTTTTGGAAAAAAAAAAAATCACAATTCTTAATTTAATTATGCAGCAGACTCGGTGTAAATGGGAATTTAAAGATGTTTTTTCAGGGCAGTGCTGTTAGGATTATTAGGAGTCCATTTGCAGAAAAACGTAAATACTACTTTATACCTCACACAAAAATTATTTCCACAATAATTTTTGAGGATTGAGGTGCCAAATGAAGAAAGCAAAACAAAGTGTTAAATAATGAAAGAATAGTTGTATTATTCTGGGAGCAGGATAGATCTTCTTAATTTAGGAAACAACGAGTCAGGCATGGTAGCTCACACCTGTAGTCCCAACATTTTGGGAGTCCAAGATGGAAGGATCGCTGGAGTCCAGGAGTTCAAGACCAGCCTGAGCAACATAGGGAGCTCCTGTCTCTACAAATTAAAAAACATTTGCTGGGCGTGGTGGTGCACGTCTGTGGTCCCAGCTACTGGGGAGGCTGAAGGAGGAGAATGGATTGAGCCAGTGAGATCAAGGCTGCAGTGAGCTATGATTGTGCCACCGCACTCCAGCCTGGGTAACAGAACAAGACCCTAACAGCCACACACACAACCACACACTCACCCACCTACTTTATAAACGATAGATGTATTACTTACATAAAATTTAAAAACAATGGGAAAAGATGCCTTAAGCAAAGTAAAAAGATAAATGACAGACTGGGAGAAGTTCTACCCATATAACACACATTTAGTTGATATCTTCTGTATTCAAAAAGTCCCTTCAAACTGAAAAGAAAATGATGACCCTGGAAAAATGGGCCAAAGATATAAATAGCTCATAGAGGAGAGACTTCAGATATCAATAAACAAAACATAGACTCAATCTCGTTAGTAGGGACTGGTAAATTAAAACATGATGAAGATACTCTTTCCATGCACAAAATTGGCAGAAATTGAAAAGATTGTTAATATTCACGGTTAGGAATGTGAACTGATAGTGATTTTGAAAGACAATCCGGCAGTTTAGTATGTGCCAAAATTTAATTTTAACTTTGTTTGTTTTGTTTTTTTTGAGACGGAGTCTTGCTCTGCCGCCGACTGGAGTGCAGTGGTGCGATCTCGGCTCATTGCAACCCCTGCATCCTGGATTCCAAGGATTCTTCCACCTCAGCTTCCCTAGTATCTGGGACTATAGACATGCGGCACCCTGCCTGGCTAATTTTTGTATTTTTAGTAGAGATAGGGTTTCACCATGTTGGCCAGGCTGGTCTTAAAGACGTAATCTCAGGTGATCCACCCTGCCTCAGCCTCCCAGAGCGCTGGGATTACAGGCCTGAGCCACTGCGCCCAGCCGAAACTTCTAAATGTGTATCTTCTTTGATTCACTATTACCACATCTAAAAATTGAACCTGCAGAAAAAGGTGCACGTATACAGGGTATATATTCAAGGTGTTTACCACTGCTAGCGTTGTTGGAAGCAATCTACATGTCCATTAAATACAAATGGTTAAACATACCGTACATCCATGTTCCAGAATATCATACAGTGTTAAAAGAATTAGGTAGACTTGTAAGTGCTAACATGGAAGTGTCTCTAGGAAATATTAAGTGAGGGCGGGGCAAAAAGCAAGTAATAGAAAATTGGAAATGTATGTAAGTGCATAGAAAAACCTTTGAAAGAGTATACTCCGTCTGTTAATAGTGGTTACCTCTCAGGAGGGGAATCGGGGTGGGGAATGAAGGAAAACTTTCACTTTTTACCCTCTAATTCTTTATCGTGTGAACTCTTTATGGTGAATGTTCATGTATTTAATAACAATATGTTTTTTTAATGGTTAAAAGGAAGATATGCTAATAGTGGCTGGCATTACAGGTCATTTTCATTTTGTACCTTTCTGTATTTTGGAAAATGTATACAATTGTAAATTCAAGTTCTAAAAACTGTAAGAAGATTATTAAAAAGGTTTACATAAATTTGGAAAGATACTTGAGTCTATAATGTTGTAATGATAAATTTAACCTGTGAAAATAGATGTCATTCATTTTGCAATTGTAGGAATGCTAATGTGAATGTTAACAAAGATATAAGAAAGGGTGGAGGGGATGGGATAAGTAAGAGAACAATTTGAAATTAAATTCATTATTTCTCCTTTTAGTACTTTTTAAAACTAAGTGAGCTGTCTGCCATTCAATGTAATGAATACTTCTGTATTTCTTTTTTTCTCTCTCTCTCTTTTTAGGAGTGGTAAAATTTCAACCTTCCCTTTGGCCTTGGGACTCAGTGAGGAACAATTTGAGAAGTGCCCTGACAGAAATGTGTGTTCTCTATGACGTTCTCAGTATTGTTAGGGATAAAAAATTTATGACTCTTGATCCTGTCTCTCAGGATGCACTTCCTCCAAAACAGGTATTTGTGGACTTTAATTGAATAATAAAATTTTATTTATTAAATCCCAGGACCCTTTTTTGGCTTTGTGCGTATTGTTCCATTTTCCTTTCTTGCAAAATTAAGTCCAGATGAAGACTTAAAGACTAACTGGTCTAAAACAAAACCATACAACTGCATTTCCTTTATTTTTGTGTTATATACCTGTGATTCTTGGAAGAGTTAAGGTTCGTTAAGAATGTAATACTTTTAAGGCCAGGCATGGTGACTCACGCGTGTAATCCCAGCACTTTGGGAGGCTGAGGTGGGCAGATCACGAAGTCAGGAGATAGAGACCATCCTGGCTAAAACCGTGAAACCCTGTCTCTACTAAAAATAGCAAAATTTAGCCAGGCATGGTGGCGGGCACCTGTAGCCCCAGCTACTCAGGAGGTGGAGGCAGGAGAATTGCTTGAACCCGGGAGGTGGAGGTTGCAGTGAGCCGAGACTGCGCCACTGCGCTCCAGCCTGGGTGACAGAGGAAGACTCCGTTTCAAAAAAAAAAAAAAAAGAAGTAATACTTTAAAGGTTACCAAATCTTAACAAATTCTTATAGCCTGGATCCTTGGTCTGTGATATATTACACAAAAATGTGATGATATAATGGCTTTGGAATCAGGTAGACCTGGATTCAAGTCCTGCCTCTGCCTTCATTAACTGTGTGACCTTAAATTAAGAAGTTATTGTCTCTAAGTCCCTGTTTTTCCATCTAATCCTTCCTTTTTTTTTTAGGGGATGGATTAGAAAGGTTAGGCCAAATTATGGAGCATATTGAGAGCTGGGTAGAATTGCTGATATTTCATAAACAATATATTCCATTTTTGAACATTTGAAGATGAAAGAGAAGCAGCAGAAAGAGGAGTTGGTGAATAGTCTGAAATCATTGAGGCTGCGTGGGTCCTTAAGGAAAACAAGTGTCAGGACCATAACCAAATTAGTCATGGAGAGGAAGTAATGACTGTTAGAACCCATTTGTAAATACAATTAATTGAATAGAATTACTCACATAGTAATAGTTTCAGAATCTAGAAACATTGTGCTAAGGGACTAATAGAGTTCCCTAAATCGGCTGTCTTCATTTTACAGAGAGAAAACTAAAGCTTAAAGAGATTTGTAATATGTTCAAGTTGCTGTCAAGCCAGTAGTTAGAGAGCCAAGACTAGAACTCCAGCATCTAACTCATAGCCCCACTGCCTTTTCTACTATTCTGTGCTTTTCCCAGAAAGGACACTCCAGGAATTTCTTAAGATCTCCAGGAACTCTTTTATTTACATTCCTCAATATGATCAAAAGATTATTTTGATATTTTTGTGAAGCTTTTTATGTGATTTTTGACGCTCATACAGCCAGAAAACTTTATTAAACTGGTTAGTAAAATACACAAATTATGGTAATGGTGGGTATTTATGTATGTATATATGATACGTAGATTTTGATTTCTGATCAGTTTTCCAAAAAATTAGGATTCAGTGAAGTACATTTAATATTAACAATGGCAGGGTGCAGTGGCTAATGCCTGTAATTCCAACACTTTGGGGAGCCAAACCAGGAGGCCAGGAGTTTGAGACTATCCCAGGCAACATAGCGAGACCCTGTCTCTACCAAAACAAAAAACAAAACAAGCCAGGCTTGGTGTTGCGCATCTGGAGTCCCAGTTTCTCAGGAAGCTGAAGCGGGAGGGTCGCTTGAGCCAGTAGGTCAAGGCTATGGTGAGCCAAGATGGTCCTACTACATTCTAGCCTGGGCAACAGAACAAGACTCCATCTCAAAAGAAAAAAAGGTAATGCCTCGTGATTTTAGTCTTAATTCCAAAAGCACTTTAATAGCTTATGGTAAGATACAAACTATGGTAAGCTACAAAATACAAGATAATTTTACAGTTATACCCATTGCAGTCATTCATTCATTCATTAAATCAAATATTATATGCCAGGCATTGTTCTAGGGTTTGTGGATATAGCGGTTTCTGCCAATGCAGGTTACATTGAAGCAGAGATTATAGATGTTAATCAGAAGTATAATGAGTGCCAAAAAGGTTATATATAACTCTATATGTATATGTACAGGATAGGGGGGCGGCAATATATAAGGAGAGGAATGGCAGTACATTAGGAGGGGACCCTAACAGGCTGGGCAAAGTTGATGCAATGGTAAGTTCTCGCTAGAGGCCATTGTATTGTTTTTGATTTAACATAAGTAAAGCTTTGGGTGAGTTGAACAAATAAATAGGTTAAGGTTATTTTATAAAAACCACTGTTATGTGTACTTGCCCCTCTTTTTTGCTCTTCTTTCACTTCATTTTATTATTGATAAAATATGTAATATTAGAGTCATTTAAAAATCCTGCAGAACTGCATGTTTGCGTTGTTTTTGATAGAATCCTCAGACGTTGCAGTTGATATCTAAAAAGAAGTCACTTGCTGGAGCAGCACAAATCCTATTGAAGGGGGCAGAGAGACTGACTAAATCAGTTACCGAAAACCAAGAAAACAAGCTACAAAGAGACTTCAATTCTGAGCTTTTGCGATTACGGCAACACTGGAAACTTCGAAAAGTTGGAGATAAAATTCTTGGAGATCTGAGCTACAGAAGTGCAGGTATGAATATTATTAAAAACTATACTTTCTGGCCAGGCGCAGTGGCTCATGCCTGTAATCCTAGCACTTTGGAAGGCCAAGGTGCGTGGATCACTTGAGGCCAGGAGTTCAAGACGAGCCCAGGCAACATGGCAAAACTCCGTCTCTACCAAAAATGCAAAAAATTAGCCAGACGTGGTAGCACGCACCTGTAATCCTAGCTACTTGGGAGGCTGAGGCACGAGAATTGCTTGAACCCAGGAGGTGGAGGTTGTAATGAGCCAAGATCGCACCATTGCACTCCAGCCTGGGGGACAGAGTGAGACTCCATCTCAAAAACAAACAAAAAACTATGCTTTCTGTGTAAGTATAATGTTAAACATCCTTCTATAATATATTATTTCTCAGCTATGTGTTATGTTTCAAAATTTTAATTTCTGTTCATTTAAGCCAAAACCACTCTTATTAGAGCCTTATAATAAATAGCCTAGTTTCTATTTCAAAACCTTGTAGGTACACTTAACAGAAAGTTCAAAGATGGGGTTTATGTGCTGGCACACCTTGAAGCATAATTGACTTTTTTGTTAGAAATGAGGTAGAACTACACTCCTCAATCAAGGCCTTACCTGTAACCCTTAAAAACTGAACATGACCGGGTGCAGTGCCTCACACCTGTAATCCTAGCACTTTGGGAGGCTGAAGTGGACAGATTGCTTGGGCTCAGGAATTCAATACCAGCCTGGGCAACATGGCAAAACTTCATCTCTACAAAAAATACAAAAATTAGCTGGGCATGGTGTTGCATGCCTGTTAGTCCCAGCTACTCAGGAGGCTGAGGCAGGATGATCCCTTGAGCCCAGGAAGTCGAGGCTGCAGTGAGCCGAGATTGCAGCACTGCATTGCAGCCTGACCTTCTCTCAAAAAACAAACAAACAAAAAAACTGGACCTGCTGCAAGTGTTCTTCTGATTATTAAACAAACAAAAAAAACTGGACATGAAAGGAGGAAAGAAACTTTCTATTCGTTACTGTTTCTTTTCTCATAAATCTGCTAAGCTGTTTTTATGTCCTGAGTGAAGAGAAAGGGTGGCAGAAACGTTTGCTTTCCTTTTTCCCATCAAACTAGGGCTACAACACTAACTTAGGGCATGCAACTTTTGGGGGCATACTAAAGTTTGATGATGTTGACTTCATATTTTTTGATATAAATTCTTAGTTGTTGAGCTATAACAAATAGTAGGTTTTACAGGGTAATAGTGGCAATGTTTTACAAGCTGCTGAGGCAGTCAGAGGGACTGGCTATATGGAAAAACTTCATAGCTCAATGGGGTAAAAGCTGTGAATATCAGGGGAGGAGGCAAGGAGTCTTGGCTTGGATAGTTGAGATAATGGTAGAGTGATATCTGCAAGATTCATTTGCCAGAGTAAGCTGTCATTATCCTAAAATTAAAAAAAGGTAAGTTAAGGTGGTTAAGTCAAATAGTGGAGGAATGACATGCTTCAACACTATTATTAATTGGGCTATTTTGAATCCTGAAGGTTAAATTTCATCATAAAGATGAATTAAAGATGACAAGACCATTTAAAAATTTTAATAGGTGGTCTGTAGAAGCAGTGCTTTCTTGTTTTGGATATTTTCTTTTCCACAAATAATTTGTGTATAGGAACTTTAATTCTTTCTTTGGGATAGTCACTCGTGATTATGAAAGGATTCGATCACATTGTTTTTAATTGCAAGAAAATCTTTAGCATCTTCCCTTGTTATAAAACCAGTTACATTGAACCATCTATTTCTTACATAATTCAGTGGCCCAGAGCAACTCACCCAAATTTCTGAACTACACAAAAACACATCACGTAAGATCTAGGAACTGGGCTGGGCACAGTGGCTCACGCCTGTAATCTCAGCACTTGGGGAGGCCAAGGTGGGAGGATTGCTTGAGCCCAGGAGTTCAAGACCAGACTAGACAACATAGACCCTATATCTAAAAAAAATAAATAAATAAAAATTAGCTGGGTGTGATGGGCATGTACCTGCAGTCCTAGTTACTTCGGAGGCTGAAGTGGTAGGATTGTTAAATCCTAGGAGTTTGAGGCTACAGTGAGCTGTCATTGTACCACCACACTGCAGCCTGGGAGACAGAGGGAGACCCTGTCTCTAAAAAGATAATAAAAAATAAAATAAAAAATCTAGGAGACTGGTTGAAAAAAAGTTGCTATGTGCACTATCCTCTGTCTTTCTGTTTGTTGGATGCAGAGCACTTAGTTGAAATCTTAGTAGAGAGGCTAAGCTCCAGAAGTATTTCATCCCCTAGGTTTCAGTCTGAGGGATTGTTTTCTAGGAGTACACCCTTTTTTTTTTTTCTTTTTTTTTTTTTTTTGAGAGAGAGTTTCGCTCTTGTTGCCCAGGCTGGAGTGCAGTGGTGCGATCTCAGCTCACCGCAACCTCCGTCTCCTGGGTTCAAGCAATTCTCCTGCCTTAGCCTCCCGAGTAGCTGGGATTACAGGCATGCGCCACCATACCTGGCTAATTTTGTATTTTTAGTAGAGACGGGGGTTTCTCCATGTTGGTCATGGCTGGTCTTGAACTCCTGACCTCAGGTGATCCGCCCACCTCGGCCTCCCAAAGTGCTGGGATTACAGGCGTGAGCCACTGCACTCGCCCTGTGAGTACACCCATTTTTATCAATACTCCATTAGAATAAAACAATTTGGATTTTCTGTGGAATTCTTATTATAATGATGTCATTGGACTAAGAAGTGTTATTTTTTTAAGGTAAATAACTTACCCTCCCAACACTGTTATCTTTCTTTCCTTTGCTCACCACTCCTCACCCTTTCCCCCAAAACATGTTTTTTAGTGGGAACTTTGTGATTCAGTGATGTGGATGTCAAGTATTATATAGTTAATAATGTGTGTCAGAATAATATGGTAACTGTTTTTTATTTTCCTATTTTTCATACAACATTAGGATCTCTCTTTCCTCATCACGGTACATTTGAAGTAATAAAGAATACAGATCTTGATCTGGATAAAAAGATACCTGAAGATTACTGTCCTCTTGATGTCCAAATTCCGAGTGATTTAGAGGGGTCTGCATATATCAAGGTATTTGTCAAAATATTTTTCAAGTAATTTCTTATGAATAGCCTGAAGTTAATTTGTTAACCCTTTTTGTTTTTGTTGTCATGTAGGTTTCAATACAAAAACAGGCTCCAGATATAGGCGACCTTGGCACCGTTAACCTCTTCAAACGACCTTTGCCCAAATCCAAACCAGGTATGGTTATGTTCTATCCTCTAATTTCTGGTCTTATTTGAGCTGACGTTTTAAAATAAACTGAAGATAAATATAGGTAGGAAAAATAGATATTTTGAAGTAAGAACAATTCAAAGTGTACTTCTAAAATTTGTCAATAAACCATTAGTGAATGGCTGTGCAGTTTTTTTTTTTTTTTAGACCGAGTTTCTCTCCTGTTGCCCAGGCTAGAGAGCAGTAGCACGATCTCGGCTCATTGCAACCTCCACCTCCCAGGTTCAAGCGATTCTCCTGTCTCAGCCTCCCAAGTAGTTGGAATTACAGGCATGCACCACATGCCTGGCTAATTTTGTATTTTTAGTAGAGATGGGGTTTCTCCATGTTGGTCAGGCTGGTCTTGAACACCCAGCCTCAGGTGATCCACCCATCTCAGCCTCCCAAAGTGCTAGGATTAAGGACGTGAGCCACCGGCAACTTTTTTTTTTAAAGATTGGACTTATTTACTGGTTTTCTCTGTTAAAGAAGTGAGATTTTTATAATTTGGAAAGAATATAGCTTTGCACAGTGGTAGTATCATATCCAATGAGGTTTATCTGTGGCATGATTATTGCTAATCCCTCTTCAGGAATTGAAACAACTTCTTCAGGAATGAAAGCTTGGGGTGGCAGGGAACTTCTCAATACCCTGCTGGGATGATTTGTAACAGTTGGCATTGGCAATTTTTGACAGTCTCTATAGAGACTGAATAGAAAAAAAAGAATATACTGTAATGTAGTGTTTTTCTAAACTTTTGTCATATGTATTCAGATCACCATTTAAACTAGTTAATGCATAATATGGTTAGATAATTGATACATATATTTCTTGTCTTTCAGGTTCCCCACATTGGCAGACAAAATTAGAAGCGGCACAGAATGTTCTCTTATGTAAAGAAATTTTTGCACAGCTCTCTCGGGAAGCTGTTCAAATTAAATCACAAATCCCTCACATTGTGGTGAAAAACCAGATTATCTCTCAGCCCTTTCCGAGTAAGAGCAGCCCTTTTTCGACTTTATGAACAGGACTTTGTGTTTTGGGGAATAGGACAGAGAAGGTAGCTCTTAGGGTGTATTGGGAGAATAAGGAGAGCAAAGAAATAGTGTGCTATCCATAGTGACAGCCAGTAAAGCATGTAACACAAACTACACTGTGGAATCTGTTCTGTCCTAAATAGTGTGACCCTTGGATTTTTAAGCTACATATTTAAAATTTGCACTTATGTAGTCATTATTGAGGTCAAGAGAAAAGAAAATTTGCGCTAGCATAGCTACAGTTATTTAGCAACAGTTGCTTTGAAGGGAGATTTTTCAGGGATCCTGCCTTATTGTCTAAATGAGAGGCCAATTTAAAAATGTTTACTCTTACGCCTGTCATCCCAGCACTATGTGAGGCTGTGGTGGGCATATCACCTGAGGTCAGGAGTTCGAAACCAGCCTGGCCAACATGGTGAAATCCCATCTCTACTAAAACAAAAAAAAGGCCGGGCACGGTAGCTCAAGTCTGTAATCCCAGCACTTTGGGAGGCCGAGACGGGCGGATCACGAGGTCAGGAGATCGAGACCATCCTGGCTAACAACGGTGAAACCCCA
>NW_012104976.1:2827807-2867809 GCF_000951045.1 Mandrillus leucophaeus
AAAGAGTTTACTTATAATAGTCTCAAATTTGTAGAAACTGGATTTTCATTGTATTATTCAAAAGCAGGTAGACTTGCCCTGGGGATCAGTTTGTATTTAGCTTTGCACTTGTTTTTTACGTGAATTCTAAGGACTGTCGTCTTTAGAAGGAAGTAGGTTTTAGCAGTGAGAAATTCCATCCTACTTCTCATGGGAGCAGGGAAGACTGTCTTTTACGCAGTAAGACTGACTACCAACTCTTATTTTAAAGGAAAAAACGAATTAATATATAGCTTTTTCACCAGTCTTTAGCCACAGTTCAAGGGCAGCAGCCGTATTATATGTCAACAGAATTTGAATTGTTAAAATACATGGTAGTTTATTGTATTCATGAATAGTTTTTTTTTTTTTTTTTTTAAGATAAAGTTTCCATTTTATTGTTCAGGCTGGAGTGCAATGGTGTGATCTTGGCTCACTGCAACCTGTCCACCTCCTGATTCAAGCGATTCTTCTGCCGCAGCCTCCCGAGCTGCTGGGAGTATAGGCACACGCCACCATGCCCAGCTAATTTTTTTGTATTTTTAGTAGAGACGGGATTTCACTATGTTGGCCATGATGGTCTTGATCCGCTGACCTTGTGACCCGCCCGCCTTGGCCTCCCAACATGCTGGGATTACAGGCGTGAGCCACCGCACCCAGCCGAATAGTAATCTTGATATACAGATGTTAATCATAAGGTCTGATCTTCAAGTTTAGAATATACCTTTTGAAAATGAGCTATGATTATACTTTATGAAGACAGTTTGTACCTTTCCATATTTCAGGTTATTTACATCTGTCCTCCTCCTTTTTATAAATAGACTTGCAGTTATCTATTTCTTTGTGCCATTCCTCAAATGATAAGAAATCCCAAAAATCTACTACTGAGAAGCAATGTCCAGAGGACCACCTTTATGTCCTAGAGCATAATTTGCATCTACTGATTAGAGAGGTAAGGAAATAAATGTTTTTCTTTGCACTGTGGTGAGCATGTCCAGGGCCGTGAGTATGCACAAAGCATCCCGCTCCTCTGCTGAGTCTTGATTATTCACATAGCACCAACATTCATTGTCTGGTATGAAAGATCCTTGCTGTTTCCTAGGGGAATAGAGATAATCAGAATACTGTCCCTGTTCCCAAGCATACCTTCTAGTGGTAGAGGTATACAGGTTTTAAAGTAGAGGTGTAAGAAACATGGTGCTAAAGTGCAGAGGGAAGGGTGATTCTGACTGGGGGAGGTAAGGGAAAATGTCTTGCCAGAGTCTGTGAACAGACTAGTTTTATTTTGGGACATGTTCTACTTGTAGATCATCTGCAACTGTTTCCAGGGAGCTGGTTCACAGGCCAGGGTAATTTCAAAAGAATATCCTGTGAAATTTCATGGAAGTATATATTACAACCTCTCCTGCCCAACCCCAAAACCTGGTTCAGTTGATTGTGATGGTATAAGAGTTGTTTTTAAAAAGCTCCTCAGGAGGTTCAGATAGGCAGCCGGGTTTGAGAACCTCTAATCTAGGGTATAGTGAAAAAACTATTTACTGATTGTATATGTTCTATTTATGAGACTCAATGAAGAGGATTGTTTTATATTTTAAAACTTTTAAAATAAAAAAGCTTGAGATCCTTTTGTGGTTCAAAAGCATGATTGGGCTTTCATGCTTATGCGTGAGTTGTGACTCCCTCAAACCTTATTAGGATGTCGGCGCATTACCCATCTGACATGAGAAAAGGAAAAAAGTTACAGCTTGAGAGGGACCCTTCTCTCTACAGACTTGCATTAAGTGTGACCTAGTAGATGCTAGCATTTTTCTCCAAGGTTGGATTGTTTTCATATGTGGTTCAAATCCATTCCTTTCAGTGTTTCTAAGATGTCAGCCATGTTTTGATTAAATATTGTGTAGCATTTACTAATGTGGATATTGGTTATTTAAAATGACTGTTTTTGTTAGTTTCATAAACAGACCTTGAGTTCCATCATGATGCCTCATCCAGCAAGTGCACCTTTTGGCCACAAGAGAATGAGACTTTCAGGTCCTCAAGCTTTTGATAAAAATGAAATTAATTCATTACAGTCCAGTGAAGGGCTTCTGGAAAAAATAATTAAACAAGCAAAGCATATTTTTCTAAGGAGTAGGTAAGGTTGAACAAAGTTACTGTTTTCTGTTTTTTCTTTGAAATTGCAGTTTGTTTTCTTCTATTATTTCATACACCTTTTTGGGATGCTTTAATTTTTTAATTTTAGGCAGAGGAAGTGGTAAGAGTTTATTTATGGTCATAGACTGGGTCCTGTCAAGTCTGGGGAAGACTTAGATCTATGTCTGATCTAACAGTATTCTTTCTAACACTGTCACTTTTTTGCAAAGACAACTGACTAGGAATGTGCCTTACAACACTATACTTTCTTCAGTAACCCAGCCATGAGTTACTTATTTCTGAACTGATTTAAATGTTTTTCTTGAGTGTTTCTGTATGTTTTGTTTCTTGCACATTTTAGAGTTTGGAGAGCATTTTCCTTCGTGTTAACTTATTTAATCTTTGTTCTTTGGGGCAGGAAGTATTAACCCTGTTTTTACTGATAAGATTGAGGCTTAAAGAAGTTATGCACCTTTCTCAACGTTACACAGCTAAAAAGTTGCGGAACCAGGATTTATGCCCAGGTCTATGTAATGCCAAAGCTCTTTTTTTTCCTTTATATATACTGCTTACAAAATAACGTGGCATGATTACATATAAATGTATCTTTTTCAGTGCTAAAGGGTGCTTTTCTATTTTATTATTGGTACTTAGTGAAAAGGCCTGTTTTTACTTCATTTGTAATTATGCCTTGGTAGTACTCCAGAATTTCAGGCGTGGGCATTGTCATTAAATAGATGATATTTTATTTTTGATTTCCAGTCTTTTTCTTGTTAATACAGTTTTTTTTTAGTACATGAGTTTGTAGTCTTAAAGTGGAAATTTAGGTCCTTCAACTTTTAGTAAAAGGAATTAGGGAGACATGTTAGAGAAGACAGCATGATGCAGTGAAAGGAGTAGGGGACTAGGGATGAAAGGTGTGTAAGCCAAGGCTCAATCGTTTGCTAAATAACTTCGAGCAAGGGATTTAGTGTCTATGGTCCCCCACTTAATCCACTGTCAATAGGAGGTATAGGAGTGGGGTCTTAGGGTCATATTACATGATGTATGTAGAAGTTTCTTGTAAGTAATAAAGTATTATATGGTAGGTTACTGTTTCTTACCATTAATACAGTTCAACTTAAAAAGCTGATAATTTGAGTAGTCTTCCAAATTTCTGATTGACCACAAATTTATATATTCCCCAAAATAAATGATCAGCATAAAAATAGCTGTTTTTAGAACCATTATAAATTTCAGAGTAGTAAGTGTAGCCTTCGAAGCAGCAAAGCTTTAAAAATGTTACTTCTTTCTGGTGTGCAAAAAGCTTAGTAAAGAAAAAAAGACCCTGGCTGGGCATGGTGGCTCACCCTTGTAGTCCCTATACTTTAGGAGGCCAAGATGGGAAGCTTGCTGGAGCCCAGGAGCCCAGGAGTTTGAGACCAGCCTGGGCAATGTAGTGAGACCTTGTCTCTACAAGAAATTTTTTTTCTTTTTTTTTTGAGATGAAGTCTCACTGTGTCACCCAGGCTGGAGTGCAGTGGTGCAGCTCACTGCAGACTCTGCCTCCTGGGTTCAAGCAATCATCCCGCCTCAACCTCCCGAGTATTTGGGATTACAAGCATGCACCACCATGCCTGGCTAATTTTTGTGTTTTTAGTAGAGATGGGGTTTCACCATGTTGGCCAGGCTGGTCCCGAACTCCTGACCTCAAGTAATCTGCCCACCTCGGCCTCCCAACATGCTGGGATTACAGGCGTGAGCCACTGTGCCTGGCCAGGAAGTCTTTTAAAAAATAGCTGGGCTTGGTGTGGTGGCTCATGCCTGTAAACTCAGCATTCAGGGAGGCCAGGCAGATCCCTTGATTCCAGGAGTTTGAGACCAGCCTAGGCAACATGGCCCATCTCTACAAAAAATAAAAAAAATTAGCCAGCTGTGGTGGTATGCACTTGTAGTCCCAGCTACTTGGGAGGCTGAGGCTGGAGCATCGCTTGAGCCTGGGATGTTGAGGCTGCAGTGAGCTGTGATCACTCCAGTATGCTCCAGTTATGGTGACAGAGCGAAGCCATATGTTAAAAAAGGAAAAAAAGACTGATGTGTATGATACCATGCACTGTGAGATCTCTTGACATGCTAATATATTTTTATGTATATATGTCAGAGTGTATGTGTGTCTTTAAAAACGAAATCAGAGATTATAAAATTTTATATCCTTCTGAGTTCATACCTCAGAGGTGACACCAGAACAAACGAAAACTTTATACCTTGCGTTCATTTAATATTGTATTATAAAGTTTTTCATCTTTTATTAAAGGTTTTTAAATGTATTTTAATAGCTGTATAATATCCTATTATATAAATACTTCATGATTTCCCAATTTTCCATTGCTAGATAATTTTATTTCCAGTTTAACGGTTCTTGTAATGCTCACACACATACATATCTTCTATAGGAATTTTGAAGCACTGTCAGGGAAACACACCAAGGAAAAAGGAAAATAAATTTCAGAATGTATTGTAAGAAGCCAGTACTGTAGCAGCAGACCAAACCCTAAGTCTGTTAATGTAAAAGTCCCTTGTGCCTACTGGCTCTTCTCATTTCTTCCCGTTTTCTTTTAAAATTAAATTTTTTTTTTTTTTTTTTTTTTTTTTAATTTTGAGGTGGGGCATGGTATGGTGGCTCATGCCTGTAATCCTAGCACTTTGGGAGGCCAAGGAGGGCAGATCACTTGAGGTCAGGAGTTCTACAGCAGCCTGACCAACATGGCAAAACCTTGTTTCTACTAAAAATAGAAAAATTAGCCAGGCGTGGTGACACACGCCTGTAGTCTAAGCTACACTCTGGAGGCTGAGACAGGAGAATCGCTTGAACCTGGGAGGTGGAGGTTGCAGTGAGCTAAGATTATACCACTGCACTCCAGCCTGGGTGATAGAGTGAGACCGTCTCTTAAAAAAAAAAAATTTCCCAGCACTTTAGGAGGCCGAGACGGGCGGATCATGAGGTCAAGAGATCGAGACCATCCTGGCTAACACGGTGAAACCCCGTCTCTACTAAGAAAATACAAAAAACTAGCCGGGCGAGGTGGCTAGTAGTCCCAGGTAACTGTAGTGCCAGCTACTCGGGAGGCTGAGGCAGGAGAATGGCCTAAACCCGGGAGGCGGAGCTTGCAGCGAGCTGAGATCCGGCCGCTGAGATCCAGCCTGGGCGACAGAGCGAGACTCCGTCTCAAAAAAAAAAAAAAAATTTGAGACAGCATCTTACTCTGGCCTAGACTGGAGTGCAGTGCAGTAGTGGGGTCAAAGCTCACTGTAACCTGGAACTGCTGGGCTCAAGTGATATCCTGCCTCAGTCTCCTGAGTAGCAGGGACTACTCATGCACACCACTGTGCCAGCTAATTTTCTTTTTATTTATAGAGACTGGTTGTCGATACGTTGCTTGGGTTTGTTTTGAACTCCTGGTATCAAGCGATCTTCCCTCCTTGTCCCCGCAAAGTGTTTTGGTTACAGGTGTGAGCCACCTCCAGGCTTTTCTTTCTTTTTCCAGTAAAATGTTAAAAATCAGATAATTAGAAACTGAGGGTTGGTTAATTTAAATGATTTATGCTTTGGTTCTAAGTGTTGGCTGTTGATTAGTGTGTATAAGATTATTGGCTTTGGAATTAGATTCCCAGGTTTTTGGCTCTGGATTTAGACTCCCAGGTTTTGTATCCCAGTTTACATCTATGTGACCTTGGGCAAATTGCTTAACATTGCTAAAGTTTTTCCTCTTATAAGAATGGAAATAATAGTGCCTACCTAATAAGGTTAAGATTAAATGATATGTTAGTAAGATTAAATGATATAATTCATGAAAGCACTTACTATAATGCTTGCTATATAATGAATACTTGATGAATCTTATTTCTCGTTTGTATTGATATTTTTCTTTTTTTTTGGAGTATAAGGTTTTGATTGTGCAAAAAATCTCTAGCTTCTCTTGAATATGATTATAATTTCATTACAGTAATGGGTCTAAATGTGGGTATGTCCCAAGTCATTTCTACCAGGGATCAAATACTGACATTTATGAATGATTTATATTAGGTTTATACCCTAGAATATCGAATATCCTTCTCATTCATTTCCTGATAAGCTTTTCTGAGTGGAAGAAAATGAATAAAGGGAATAAATCTATCATGAATCGTGATAATCAGGGGTGTGTGATGAGAGTGTATTGTAGTGTGAAGCTGAGAATCTACACATTCAAGCAGTATGAAAGGGTTCTTAGAACTACCTCTGCCTTCGTTTAAAGTCTGCCTTACACATAGTGGTAGTTTTAAAAAGTAGTTTTAAAATTTTCATAACATTGATGAATCATTTATAGTCCTATCATTTTGTATGGTGAGTTAAAAAGTTTTTTAACCTCTTGTGTTTAAAAGAGCTGCTGCAACCATTGACAGCTTAGCAAGCCGAATTGAGGATCCTCAGATACAAGCTCATTGGTCAAATATCAATGATGTTTATGAATCTAGTGTGAAAGTTTTAATCACATCACAAGGCTATGAGCAAATATGCAAGTAAGTGGCCAAAATAAAAGTTTTGTATTTAATATGTTAATGGATGTTGATGTTTGCTGAGTAATTGTATTAAGCATTTGGTTTTTATTTGCTAGGGTGGCATAACATTTCTGTAAATTGTATAAACTGTAGAGTGTTTTTTTGTTTGTTTTGTTTTGTTTTTTGTATTTTTATTAGAGATGGAGTTTCACCGTGTTAGCCAGGATGGTCTCGATCTCCTGACCTCGTGATCTGCCTGCCTCGGCCTCCCAAAGAGAGTGTTTTTTTGTTTGTTTGTTTTTTAGGTGGAGTCTCACTCTTTTACCCAGGTTGGAGTGCAGTGATGTTCATAACTGACTGCAGCCTCAAGCTCCTGGGTTCAAGGAATTCTGCCTCAACCTCCTGAGTAGCTGGGACTATAGGTGTGTGCCCCCATGCCCAGCCAATTAAAACAAATTTTTTTTTTTGAGAAACAGGTCTATGTTGCCCCTGCTGGTCTTGAACTCCTGGACTTCAGCAATCCTCCTGTCTTGGCCTCCCAAAGTGCTGGGATTACAGGCATGAGCCACCACTCCCGGCGACTGTTTTTTTTTTTTTTTTTTTTTTTATGGCTATTAGTTATTAGGAGAAAATTCATAAAGTCTGTTTTTAAACATTGTAAGAATGAGAGGTAAGAATGTCTAAAAACTAGTCTCTATTAGGTAAATGTCACATATTTGAGCTGGGGTAAACAATGAATCCCAGCACTGAGCAGAAGGCTGTCTTACCTCTTGAGACTCCAGGTCTGCTTCAGTTCTTGCCTAATGGCTATGGCAGGTCTAGTACATTTGAAGTTAATAGGGCCATTTGTATTCTAGCCTGTACTGCATGTTATGCCTAGAACAGCCTAAGTTTTATAGCTCTCATGACCTGGTGTTGATCCTGGGTCTAATCCAGTTCATGATTATGCCCTAAAAACTGGGTTGATAACTGTGTGTCTGTGAAGGAGGTAAGATGGTTTTTGTCCCCAGCCTTCATAGGAATGCAGTCTACTTGATTTACATTCACAAATCACGACTTAATACAATTGGCCAGTAGCCATTAAAGGACTTTTTAGGTTACCTTTTGAGCCTCTTTGAAATTTAACACCTGACATTTGTCAGGGTCTGTGACTACGTTTTATTTTTAAAGTGTTAGTTAGTTTAATTCCTTTTTGTCTCAGTTTGTGTTTTCGAGATGGCGTCTCACAATGCTGTTGTCCAGGCTGATCTCAAACTCCTGGGCTCAAGCAGTCCTCCCGCCTCTGTGTCCTATGTAGCTGGGACTACAGGTGTGCACTACCATACCCTTCTTAGTTGCTTTATTTCAGACAGACGTAACTAGCCACAGTAAAGCAAAACATACTGTGAAACACGGAATAATGACCCTTGGGAGTAGGGGCAGAAAATACTTTTATAATGCTATTTTTTTCTTTCTTTTTGAGTTTTTCCTATGTACAGTCATTCCCAATATAATGCTATTTTTAATGCAGAGGTTTTAATTCACTTAAAAAATGAAAAAATAGTAGATAAGTGTGAGAGCAGATGTAGAGTATGAGAGAATACACAATGGGAAGGAAACTAGTCCTGAAACTTCCAGAGAAAGATGGTGGACTAAAGTGGAGTCATAGAGTTTTCTTCCCCTGTCTAAAGAAATAATAAAATAATTGGGGTGATTTGAGGGTGGGGTGGGAGAAAGTAGGTGTTGAACATAGATGAAACAAGTTTGGGTTGCATTTTTAGCTGTTAAGACTGGGTGATGGAATTATAGGCTTTCATTATATTATACTTCTGTTGGTGTTTATTATTTATTTGCCGATAAGCCTTTTGCCCTCCTACTGTTTGTGTTTAAAATTTTCTGTAGTAAAAAGTTAAGAGAGACTGAGTGCAATGGGAAGGAAAAGAGAAAGTTATCATCATTGAATTGTTTATACTTAGAACTAAGACTAAAACTGTGGGATTATGATTACAGGTCCCAATGTAAACGTGCTAAACTTCCATGAAGAAAAGTTAGTGATGATGTAGCCTTGACAGAATCAGGAGTGGAGGAGAAGTAGAAGGCAGTAGTAGAATGCCCTTTTCCTCATCTTCTATAGCTGGTGTATTAGGATTCTCTAGAGGGACAGAACTAATTGAAAATATACACACACACACACACACACACACACACACACACACACACACACACGTGGGAGTTTATTTAGTATTAACTCACACGATCACAAGGTCCCACAATAGGCCATCTGCTGGCTGAGGAGCAAGGAGAGCCAGTCCAAGTTCCAAAACTAAGGAACTTGGAGTTGATGTTCAAGAGCAGCAAGCATCCAGCAAAGAGAAAGATGTAGGCTGGGAGGCTAGGCCAGTCTCTCTTTTCACATTTTTCTGCCTGTTTATATTCTAGCCATGCTGGCAGCTGATTAGATTGTACCCACCCAGATTAAGGGTGGGTCTGCCTTTCCCAGCCCACTGACTCAAATGTTAATCTCCTTTGGATGAGGATGTTAACATCCTCACAGACTTACCTAGGACTAATACTTTGTATCCTTCAGTCCAATCAAGTTGACAGTATTAACCATCACAGCTGGGCTCAACTTAGGCTGTTGAAAGTTAAAAATAATTCTCAGAATTCCTTTGGATCAGTCATTTAAAACAGTTTCTTCCACATCTTTCTAGGAATGTCTGTGTACTTACCTGTTCCTGTACCCTACCTCTCTTTAAAAAGAGTTCTTTTTTACATATACATGTAGAAGACATGCAACCCTACCTCTCTTACACAGTTTTGTATGCTTTCCAAAAACATATTACACATAACAAAATTCACCATTTTAAAGTGGACACAGTTCAGTGGTTTTTAGTGTATTCCCTGTGTTGTATAACCATCATCATCTAATTTTTGGACATTTCCATCACCCCAAAAAGAAACTCTATACGTATTAGCAGTCATTTGCAATTTACGTGCTTTTTAAACTCAGTAGTATTTTTTTGAAATAGTTCAACTTATGCAGGTAGGTTTAATGATCAGAATACAATGGAATCAATTAGGAAAAACTGTATACAGGAAATGCTTTACAGAGTAGTAAATGTGGACTATTTTATGTGGACTGTTTTAACAAGGTTTAAAATATATGGATTATTCTGCATTATTCTGAGTTAAAATTATTCATGTTGCCATAAGGTCCAGAAATACAGACAGGTACACATAATAAACAATTTATTGCTCAGTAGTAGTATATGAGTCAGTAAACATTATTTTGTTAGCACATAGGTCTACCTCATTTTTTTCTTACAGCCTTTTTGTATTCCATTATATGTCCCAAACTTTTAATCAGTCTTCTGTTGCTGAACATTTTTGTTGAGTATCAGCCAAATAATTTGTACATATACAGGTATATCCATTTATAGGGTAAAGTCCTATGAGTATAATTGCTGGGTTAAAACAGAAGGACATTTGGCTGGGCACGGTGGCTCACGCCTCTATCCCCCGCATTTTGGGAGGTTGAGGCGGACGGATCACTTGAGGCCAGGAGTTCGAGCCCAGCCTGGCCAACATGGTGAAACCCTGTCCCTACTAAAAACAGAAAAATTAGCTGGGTATGGTGGTACATGCCTGTAGTTCCAGCTGCTTGGGAGGCTGAAGTGGGAGAATCATTTGAACCCAGGAGACAGAGGTTGCAGTGAGCTGAGATTGTGCCACTGCACTCCTGCCTGGGTGATAGAGTGAGATCCCGTCTCAAAGAAAAGATAAGGACATTTAAATTTTTAATTAGTACTACCAAATTGTTCTTCAATTGGTTGCCACAAGTATGCATTCACCAACAGTGAGTGATAAGAATCCCTGTTCCTTCACACCTTGTTTTAAGAAAAGAATTCTAAAATGTTTGTTAGATGTATGATGTATATATCTTTAAGCCTTTTGAGTTTTGTTTTTCTTTGAGAAAACAGTGTAAACTTTAGTTCATCAAAATTACAACTTAAACCAGGCATGGTTGCACCCACCTGAAGTCCCAGCCTCTTAGGAGGCTGAGGCGGGAGGGGATTACTCAACGTCAGGATTTCAAGGATGCAGTGCGCTATGATGGCACCATGGAAAAAACCACTGCACTCCAGCCTGGGCAACATAGCAAGACCTTGTCTTTTTTTTTTTTTTTTTTTTTTTTAGAGATGGAGTTTTGCTCTGTCGTCGGATTGGAGTGTAGTGGTGTGATCTTGGCTCACTGCAACCTGTGTCTCCTGGGTTCAAGCAATTCTTCTGCCTCAGCCTCCTGAATAGCTGGGACTACAGGTGTGTGCCGCCACGCCCACCTAATTTTTGTATTTTTAGTAGAGGTGGGATTTCACCATGTTGGCCAGGATGGTCTCGATCTCTTGACCTTGTGATCGCCTGCCTCGGCCTCCCGGAATGCTGGGATTACAGGCATGAGCCACTGCACCCGGCATCTTTTTTTTTTTTTTTTAAATTTCAACTTTATATAGACAATCACCAAAATGCTTTATTGTAAAATACTTACTTTAAAACAAAGTTAGAAACAAGCGCTATTATCAAATGTGAGAGGATATAAAGCTGTTTTTTCCTGCATTTTGTTCATCTATGTTATTAGGGGATTTCAGGTTTCTTGGATGTATTACACGCTGAAATTTTAGAAGTTCCTTTGGAAGAGTGCAGTGATCTGCTTGTTATTTACTGGCTATTGTATGAATTTCTTTATTTGGCCTAAGCCAACTTAATGGAGTATATATATTCTGACTTGTTTGCCAGTTTTTTCAGTAGGAGAAGGTAAAGAGTTAACAAAACCGTTTCTCTTTCTGTATGAGAATTTGCTCTTTGTTAACGCTGGCTCTAATCCCTTGGAAATCTGTTAAGGAAAGATGTCATCTGTATTACTAGGCAACATTGCTTATAGTAAAAATGATCTCAAATTGGTAAAATGCATCTGAACCGGGAGAAATTTTAAATAACTGATGGGAATGCCTTTGGACTTCCCTGGATAGTGGTGACTTTTAAAACTAGGCTTAGCTTGTGGAAACCATGCCTATGGAGTTGTTACAAGAGCTTATGGCTCCTGTTAGGGCAGGTCCCACATATACCCAATGTGGATCTCTTCTCCTTGCAGCAAAGGTGTTCTGCTGCTATATAGACAGTTGCATGGCCTGCTGGCAAGCTGTGGTCCCTTCACATCCTTCTGGGTAGACTGGTACTCGGTGTGGTCTATGGTATTCTGGGGTGAGTCTGTTTAGTTGAACCTAAGAAGACCCCTGCATCTCCTCTATGGATGTTGGTGTGGGTTATTAAAACGTTTTCTTTTTGGCCGGGTACGGGGGCTCAGGCCTGTAATCCCAGCGCTTTGGGAGGCCAAGGCAGGTAGATCACTTCAGGTCAGGAGTTCGAGACCAGCCTGGCCAACATGGTGAAATACCGTCTCTACTAAAAATAACAAAAATTAGCTGGGCGTGGTGGCAGGTGCCTGTCATCCCAGCTACTTGGGAGGCTGAGTCAGGAGAATCTCTTGAACTCAGGAGAGGGAGGTTGCAGTGAGCTGAGATCGTGCCACTGCACTCCAGCCTGGGCAACAGACTGAGACTTTGTCTGAAAAAATAATAATAATAATTTTTAATTTGATGTTGAGGTTTATTATTTATGATATTGTATAAGATAATTTTGAACATCTCTGATTTTTAGTATGTGTGTCTATAAAGGTCCATTCAACTGCAATTGAATATTGGAGTTGAGCAGATTCGAGTTGTACATAGAGATGGAAGAGTAATCACACTGTCTTATCAGGAGCAGGAGCTACAGGATTTTCTTCTGTCTCAGGTAACAGTTGCAGGTTGTGTTTTAAGCCCTCCTTCTTCGCATAGCTACTTAAAGAACAAATTGGTTTAAAAGTAGTTAAAAATGTAATAAATTATGTAAGAAGAAAATTTTTTTCCAGTAGAAATTAAATTCTGTTTAATTTCTAAGGCACATTTTACAACCTGTTGATTAATTGAAAGTCCTGATAAGCTGTCCTAGGTTTTCACATAGTTTGTCTTAAGATGAAGGACCAGTTCTGAGACTGGCAAGTTTTTTTCCCCTCATGTCATATTTGTGAAGGTTTACAAAATCTATAAGGTTTATAACATCTCCAGAGTTGTTGTAGAAACTGAAGAAAACTAGAGAAAGGGAGATCATATAAAAAAATGACCATTATCCGTAATATATAAAGTAGTTTAACCTCAAGTCCAAGGGGCAGTATAGAAAGTGATGGGTTTGAGGCTGGGTATGGTGGTTTGTGCCTATAATCCCAGCACTTTAGGAGGCTGAAGTGAGAGGATCACTTCAGGTCAGGAGTTCAATACCAGCCTGGGCAGCATAGAAAGATCCCTGTCTCTACAAAAATAGAAAATTGGGTAGGTGTGTTGGTATGTAACTATAGTCATAGCTGTTAGGGAGGCCGAGGCAGGAGGGTTGTCTGAGCCCGGGTGTTCGAGGTTACAGTGAGCTATGATTGGTCTCACTATGCTTCAGCCCAGAGTGACAGAGCGAGATACCATCTCTTTAAAAAAAAAAAAAAAAAAGTGATGTGTTCTAGCCCCAGCATGACGACAAACTTGCTTTGTGACATCAGACAAATTTCTAGCCCTTTCTTTTCATATCTAACAGTATTTTTCCTAATTTCTTCATGGAGTTTTTAATGACCCAGTGAAATACTGAATTATAAGTTAAAGGGTAGGTTTTTGAAATGTTAATGCAAGATAGTATTTTTTTTCACATTAAAAAAAAACAGTTTCCACCTCAGAAGCAATGATCTTTTATACTGATTTGCTTCTTTGGTGCCAAGTAAGTAAAATTCATTTGTTAGGTATGGCAGCTCTTGGCTAATTACATCCAAATTGGTTTGGTCACCTTAAGCACACACACAAAAATATATTAGAACACTATTGAGCAGGTCCCAGAATCAACGGGAGGTCTAGAGAACAAGGCTTACAAATGGATAGGGATCAACACTCGATATGAGACCCATGGCCAGGGGAATGGCACTAATGCTGTCCCAGCACTGCTGCCTTCAGCACTGGTGACAGAATGCATTCTAAATTGTCCCCATTGTATCAGTCAGAGTCTTAACAAGAAATAGGTGGCAGACTCAGGAGGATAATTTTAGGAGGGCCTAGTTACTAAAAATCTGTTTACAAAAGTATGGGTGTAGGAGAGCCACCAGGGATAGTGGTAACCTGCTGCTAGTCGTAGTAACCAGGTAACCAGGCCCCAGGGGTTTAGTGGTCACCATTGCTAGACCAAAGTTAAGAGGAAGGACAGATTACAGGAACCCTGAGGGGGAGAGTCATGTAGAACAGTCCATCTTGAGAAGCCTAGCAGCCAGTCAAGAGATACAACCAGCCTAGACAACCTCACAGGGAGGATGCCAGGGGAATAAATACCCTGACCTCACTCTTCCTTGCCGTCCTTCTGGCTCCCTTTGAATGGCTCCCATTATCTGAACCCAGCCCAAAGCCAGAGGACGTAAGAAAGTATTAATGTAACCACGTGTGTCAGCCTCCCAGGGCAGAAAATAAGGTAGACAGTGGATTTGAAGGGGTAAATGTTGCACTCTATTCAGTGATCTAGACAGGAGCCTTCAGTTGGCCAAATTTATGTCGCATGTCTGTGCTTAAGCTGCCAGTGGGCAGGAGAAGCAAGTATCAGGCAACTTTTGCTTTTGCAGTGGAAGGTGGAGTCTTATTCCCTCCCCTTACATTACACACAGGAGGATTCCTCAGACCTAAGATAGGGTTGCTGTACTAGTCAGTCAGCACCCCTACAAAAGTTTACTTTATGGTCGTGATGTTAGGTCACTGCACATATCTCTGCTGGTTGTCAGTCAAGTGTCCTTTTTCGTTCACAGATGTCACAGCACCAGGTACATGCGGTTCAGCAACTCGCCAAGGTTATGGGCTGGCAAGTACTGAGCTTCAGTAATCATGTAGGACTTGGGCCCATAGAGAGCATTGGTAATGCATCTGCCATCACGGTGGCCTCCCCGAGTGGGGACTATGCTATTTCAGGTACTTTCTGCTGCTTTGAATGAGAAGGGACCACTGGGAGTTTGGCTTTAACGTTTAGTTTTAATAATTAAATATTGGTAAGAGTAATTCATCTCTGCAATAAATTAGTTAATGTTGTATTTACACTGAATGTTTATTTGATCATAGCTATTATTCAGAGCAAGAGATTATTATTTCTCTTTCTAGTAATTATAACAAATGTTTAGATTGGCAGCACATTTTCCTGAGATAGTCTGAAAAGTGTCATCAACATTGTTACTCCTGCAGTCCCAAAGTTTAATGGATAAAAACTTTTAAAAAATATACTGCTGTAAACATGGGAAGAAAAATATCTGTTCCTACAAATAGTAAAGGGATGGAAGAGAGAGGAGTATCTAATAGTATCTAATGCAAGATACTATTTTTTTCATATAAAAAAATAGTAACAGTTTTAAAAATTTTTTAAATAAAAACATTTTAAATAATGTATTTTGTTTTGTTTTATTTTATTTTATTTATTTTTGAGACGGAGTCTTGCTCTGTCGCTCAGGCTAGAGTACAGTGGCGTGATCTCGGCTCACCCCAACCTCTGCCTCCCAGTTTCAAGCGATTCTCCTGCTTCAGCCTCCCGAGTAGCTGGGACTGCAGGTGCCCATCATCACACCTGACTAATTTTTGTATTTTTAGTAGAGGCAGCGTTTTGCCATGTTGGCCAGGCTGGTCTCGAACTCCTAACCTCAGATGATCCGGCCACCTCGGCCTCCCAAAGTGCTGGGATTACAGGCACGAGCCACTGCACCTGGCCGAGGAGAAGTATTTTATTAAGCACCTTCTACGAGTAGGCACCGTAATAGGCACTTGCATGAGTATTACATACCTTAAATTTACATTTGAAGCACTTACGATTTTAGGGTGATCTTCATTTCTAATATCTGCTCTGACTACTTTAAAAATAGTCATGTGTTGCATAGCGACAGGGACAGGTTCTGAGAAATGTCTTGTTAGAGGATTTCATTGTGTGATAATAGAATGCACTTACACAGCCCTCGATGGTACAGCCTACTACATACACATCTAGGCTTCATGGCATAGTCTGTTGCTCCTAGTCTACAAACCTGTACAGCATGTTACTATACTGAGTACTCTAGACAGTTGTAACACAACAAAAGCAGTTGACTGAAATGTTACGCAGCTCATGACTATATTTGAAAGAGTGGGTAGTTAGAAATATTTCCCCACAGGATCACAGCTTGTGAATCTGCAAGCTTGGTCATTGCTGGATCTTGATTGCTAGGAATTTAAAAATACCCTTTTCTTCTTTCCCAAGTAATAGTTAAAACCTCATTAAAACCTGAAATTCTTAATTCAGAATAATCTTTCCTTCATCCCTTTCAGTCCTGATTTTAAGTGGTTGAGGTTTCATTACATATTAGGCATGTATTAACAATTCATTGAATGATTACATTATCAAAGGAATGTATTGAAAAAAATAGGTGAATATCAAGTAGGTGTGGTGGCTCACGCCTGTAATCCCAGCACTTTGGGAGGCTGAGGTGGGAGGATTGCTTGAGCCCAGGAGTTTGAGACCAGCCCTGGCAACATAGTGAGACCTTGTTTTTAACTGCCTTCCTAAAAAAGCTTTGTATGTTTTTCAGTGCTGCATGTGGAAATAAACAAAAAGGGATTTCCTGAAATTATAGAGGACATTTGACATTCCTAGGTCAAAACTCATCTTGCTTAATCTTTGTGGTACAAATAATAACTCCTGCATATTTATACCATCCTCTTATATAGAAGTTAGAATTTTTTTTTCTTGCATGTTGAAACTGAAAAAGCACTTTTTAACAAGAATATTTAAGTTGGCAGACAGAGTTTTTGTATTCACAGTAGAATGAAGTTATGGGATTTATCCTTGTTATTTCTAGTTTGGTAAACTAGAGTGTATTGATATTTTGGTTTTTCTCCACAGTTCGTAATGGACCTGAAAGTGGCAGCAAGATTATGGTTCAGTTTCCTCGTAACCAATGTAAAGACCTTCCAAAAAGTGATGTTTTACAAGATAACAAATGGAGTCATCTTCGTGGACCATTCAAAGAAGTTCAGTGGAATAAAATGGAAGGTCGAAACTTTGTTTATAAAATGGAGCTGCTTATGTCTGCACTTAGCCCTTGTCTACTATGATTTTTTCCAGATGTTTCCTAAAGAAGTTTCCAGAAACTTTGACTTGAAATGTTTGCAGATCAACTATAAGTACAAAGAAGAGATAACTTCCAAAGGAGTGCTGTTTTTAAAAACAATAATTAGGAAATGTTTATTTAGCACTTTGAAACTTTTCACTTTATAAATGATAAGTGCTTTGAAATGCAGAAGTTTATGTACAGTTGTATATACAGTATGACAAGATGTAAAATAATACGTTTTTCATGCAGTTTAAAATATTACTAACTGAAGTGTTTCTATTTGCTTTTTAAATATTCCTTCTTTGATGTGGACATCACATAAAGTGTGTGGTTTTAAAAATCTCCAAATACTTTTTCTTCCCCCAAATACTTCCTAACCTTTTTTTTTTTTTTTTTTAAATAGATGGATTTCACTCTGTAGCCCAGTCTGGAGTGCAGTGGTGTGATCATGGCTCACTGCAGTCTTGACCTCCCGGGCTTAGGTAATCCTCCTGTCTCAGCCTTCCGAGTAGCTGGGACCACACACATGCACCACCATGCCTGGCTAATTTTTGTATTTTTTGTAGAGACAGGGTTTTTCCATGCTGCCCAGGCTGGTTTCCAACTCGGCTCAAGTGATCCACCTGCCTCTGCCTCCCAAAGTGCTAGGATTACAGGTGTGAGCCACTATGCCCAGCCTACTCTCTAAACTCTCTACTCTCTAACCTCCAGTTGTCTGCTTTAAGCTTGCCTGGGTCTAACCTACATAGGTAATTTAAGAACATCCTCAGAAAGGACAGCTGAAGGCATAGGAGGCAGATTATCTCTTTAGGGCATCAAGATTTTTTGGTCTGTTCTCCCGCTTGAATGACTTCATCACTTGAGACACCTAGTGCATGGCTCATGCCCAATCTTCCACCTGGGATTCTCCAGCCTCCACCCAGCAGCCCTGGATTGCTTTCTCCAATTAAGGCCTTTCCATTAGCTCTCTGCTTTTTCAAAGGGAAAAAACTAATGCATTAGTGGATTATCTTTTCCAAGGAACAGGTTTACACTTCTTGGAAATAGTGCCTAAAGTGTGCCCATTAATATGAGATAGATTTAGGCTTATAAACCTTTTGGTACCACTGAAAGTAATATCATATAGGTGAGGTCTCCTTATAAGTAAGTCTTTCAATTTTTAAAACAGACATCCTGCTTTAACAATTTGTAAGATGACTGTGCAGTAATACAATTCCTTTGTATTTCTCCACCGTGTTTTCATTAAAGAAAAATGGAGCTTGTGGGCCATGATAGAACAACTTTGTGCTTTTTTCCCCTTCTGATCAAGATCTTGCATCTTTCTATCCATGGAAATTAAAATAATTGGTGTGAATTTGCGGTTATTTAAAAATCTTGAGTGCTTCAAAAATTACTGTTGCCCACAAAATTTGCTTTGGCTAATAGGCTAATCTGTACAATTCCGTTCACATGAGGAGTCTTTTATGTGATTTCGAAGGCTCACACTAGTAGAGTGAGTCTGAGACTTTTGCTGAATGACCAGTTTTTGTTTATGTAAACTTCTACCATTGTAGATTGATACTTTGGTAAACTAATAAAAATGAATTCCTAAAATGAAATTTTGAAATGATCCAAAATAAAAGCCCCATTTATTTGATTATAACCTAATTAAATTGCATCAAATATTAAAATTTATAGACAGAGTCTCACTGTGTCATCTAGGCTGGAGTGCAGCGGCACTATCTTGGCTCACTGCAACCTCTGCCTCCTCAGTTCAAGTGATTCTCATGCCTCAGCCTCCCAAGTAACTGGGATTACAGGTGTGTGCCACCACGGCCGTCTAATTTTTGTATTTTTGATAAGAGACAGGGTTTTGCCATGTTGGCCAGGCTGGTCTTGAACTCCTGGCCTCAAGTGATCCGCCCTTGACCTCCCAACGTGCTGGGATTACAGGCATGAGCCACAGTGCCCAGGCCCCGCAAATATAAACATTTCTGAATGCTTTATTTTTTATTTCTCTGCTTGTCATGAATCAGTAACAATTGATGGACCAGGACCACACTTTGAGTAGAATGGCTGAGAATACGTGTGCAGATACTACCATCTGTTCTTTTAAACCCCATCTGAGTAGACTGGGATAACTAAAGACTTTACGGTCTTCATATCTTACTTTCCCTGTTTGGTCACATCGCTGTAGTGAATAGCCAGTACCCACCTAAAGAACTGTAGAAACTAAAGCAAATGTGTGGGAAAATGGTAGCTTAGTTGCTGTGGTAGCAATTCTTGTGCCTTATGTTTATTTACATTTTCTAGTTTAATGTTTTAACCTGAATTTCCTGGAGTTTGAAGGATGTGCTGTGGAAACTTGGGAGACAGTTTGAAGAAAACCAGTTAGCCCCTAAACAAGTATTAACAGGTTGGCAAGGAGCTGTGTTTGAATCTTGGCTCTATTACTGGCTTGCTGTATGAACTTGGCAACGTTTCTCTTTGAATCTGTTTCCTTATATATAAATGAAGATAGAGATGCCTCCTCTACTAACCTCAGTGGTGGTTGAGAAGTTTCAATAAGGTTGGTAATAAATGTTAAATTCTAAAGTGCTACGTAAATATAAAGCATTAAGCAAGTGTGCTTCTAAGAGTCAAGCCAATTAGAAAAAATGGTTGAGACACCAGCTCTATTAGGAGAAAGCATTTCAGAATGTCATGTATTCACATTTGCGTGATGTTTTATATATAGTGAAGATATTGAGTGCTTTTCATCAGATTTCTTTGCTGGAATACCATCAAATCAGAGTGATAACCTGATTATCTCATGTTGATCTGGAATTGTAATTGGCCCTTAAATGCTGGGATTACAGGTATGAGACACCACGCCTGGCCTCCTTAGATATTGCTGATGAATAAAAACAGGGGCAACTAAATTATTTAGTAAGTCCACTTTGTTTAGTAGGAAAAAAATCCATTCAGAACATGAGGCACCTGAGGGAAAAATATTTTTACAGACGGAACTACCTGGACAAGCACGAGCCTGTAATATCAAAGGAATTTAACCTAGGTGTGTGTGTGAGATGGAGCAGGAACCCCTTCTTAAAGGCCTGTGGGCGCCCTGAGCATGAAAATAAAGGAAAATCTTGAATTCCTTCGAGGTTCCGGGGTAGTCCTGAGATATAAACAAGCAACTTGATAAGCAAGAAGATAATAGTAACGTAAAACAATTGCCAAGGAAGTTAAGAGTCCAGATGCTTGGTTCCCTATAGAAACTAAAGATAACATCTTAAAATATGACCCTGAGTTGTTTTCAGAATCTCAGATCCCCACCAAGTGGATTTGCTGTCATGTGGGCCTCAGATAAGCAAGGACAACTTGCACTGCTGTTCTTTGTTCTGAATTTCTTCCTGAGGGGCCTGGAGGAGGTCAAGCCTGTGAGCTGGAGCTAACATTCTTTTCTGTTGACCCAAGTTTTAGACAAAGCTTCTTAGCCAATTGCAAATCAGAAAATCTTTGAATCCACCTATGACCTGTTGGGCCCTGCTTCGAGATATCCCACCTTTTAGATCAAACCAATGTACAGCCTCCTGCATGTATTGATTTATGACTTTGCCTGTAACCTCTGCCTCTCCACCTTTGTGGGTTTTTTGGGGTTTTCTTGTTTTTGTTTTTTGAGACAGGGTCTTGCTCTGTTACCCAAGCTAGAGTGCAGTAGTGCAATCAGCTGCTCATTGCATCCTCAACCTCCTGGGTTCAAGTAATCCTCCTGCCTCAGCCTCTCAAGTAGCTGGGACTACAGGTATGCACCAACACATCTGTCTAATTTTTAAAAATATTTTGTAGAGTCAGGGTCTCACTATGTTGGCCAGGCTGGTCTCAAACCAGCTCAAAGGATACTCTCACCTTGGCCTCCCAAAGTGCTAGGATTACAGGTGTGAACCATTGTACCTGGCCTTGCCTCCCCACCTTTAAAACCCTTACCTGTAAGCCATTGAGGAGTTGGAGTTCTTGCTCGGTGCCCTACAATAAATACCTCACTTCTCTTGCTGCAGTCCCAACGTCAGTGCTTGGCTTTGCTGTGCCAGGTGAGCAGACCCCAGTTTGGTTTGATAATGTTACTTTATAAAACCAAATCTAACACTAAAACTTTAGATTTATTTTACGTTATCATTACCCTCTTTCCCACCAATACTCAATCTCCAAAAAATCTTCCACCAATACTCGGTAAAACCCACCGAAATCGTGGAACATTGAATTCCCTAAAAGACCAAGAGATTCACAGGAGATAGAATTGAATGCATTACTTAACAGGCAGAAGCCATCTTGGTTGAAGGAACTAGCCTGATACAATAGTAAGTTTGCCTAAGATGATTTTTGTTTATATCATTTGAAATAAAAAATGATTTTTCAGTGAACAAACAATTACAGTGTGTTCAAAAATACCCAGCTGGCCACGGTGGCTCATGCCTGTAATCCCGGCACTTTGGGACGCTGAGGCAGGCTGATTACCTGAGGTCAGGAGTTCGAGACCAGCCTGACCAACATGGTGAAACCCTGTCTTTACTAAAATAAAAAAATTAGCCGGGCATGGTGGTGCACGCCTGTAATCCTAGCTACTTGGGAGGCTGAGGCAGGAGAATTGCTTGAACCTGGGAGGCGGAGGTTGCAGTGAGCTAAGATGGCACCACTGCAATCCAGCCTGAGTGACAAGAGCAAAACTCTGTAAAAAAAAAACCAATAGTGTATTCATACTATGGACTGCATTTGTATAGGCAAGAAGAATGAAGTTTTGGAATAGGTAGACATGAAATAATGCCCAAGACACATTAAGAAAAGACTGGTGAGTTGTAGGGTAATATATATGATAGAATCCCATTTGACTATAAAGAAAATAGGTTAAATATGTATATTTGGCATATATATATACACAGATATGTTCATATATGCATAAGCAAGTCTAGAAGGATACACACCAAATTTGACTGTTGTTTCCTCTGGATTGAGGGAAGGAGAGAGATCTTTTACTTTATTTAGTTTTTGTTAATTAACTCTAGCCAAAGATACTTTTACTTTAATATATATAGACTTTAGTGACATTTGAATTTTAAAGAAGGATTTATCACCTCTGTAAGCCAAACCAAAAATGCCCACTTAATTTTTAAAGGGCAGTGGAAATGTTCTCCTCAAGAATTGGAAAAGCTGACAGCCAGGTTGGGTGGATTCAGGGGTGCAGAGAGATGCAAACGCTGGCAACTCACACCATTAATGGGAATTGAATTGGGGATAGATGTGCTAACAGTGATCACAAGGATTTGCTCTGCTTTTAGTAAGCTATGGATGTGTCTGATGCTTCCCTGGAAACTGGGCAGAAGAAACTTATGCTGGATATGTAAAAGCTGATGCCGGTGAGACAGTTTCCACTTCTCCCAGTATCCTCTTCAGTGTTGTCAAGGAGGCAGCATGTGAATCATGTCCCTGGGGATTCACCCTATCATATTTGGCTCCTTTGTCCTGGTTACCTCTCCAGCATTCTATTCTGCCATCTCTTCTCAATCCCTTGTTACACTTACCCAGTTCTTCGGAATTGTAGGGTTTCTGTCTGCGTTCTTGCCTGGGGCAAGATATCCCGATAACCACCTCTCTCACTGCTGTTGCTTCTCACCTTTGTGAGGTATTGCTTCAAATCGGAGTAAGCACAAAATGCTCTCAGGTATTTACCATCTTACGTGACCTTCAGAGGACATGAGCTCTCCTTGCATACCCGCAACGCCATAAAATGAGAAAGTACAATATATACCTTTTGGGGTTCTAAGATCATAACCTCTGAAAGGACAGTCTGTTGACAAAGCATGTGTGTTCTGTAGGGTGTCTTATCCATTGCTGAACAAGTGGTACAATCGTCACTTCCTACTTTTGGTCCATTCCAGAAGCAGGAAGAATGCTATTGAATTGCAGTTAATATTCTGAAAACATAAATTTCAAATTGGTCTTCTAGCTACAATTGGGGGAGAGGTGGTGCTGATAAGGTGTAGTTTTTCTGAATTGCTAAATAATGTTTACTGTTAGAACCAGTGTAATTAGTTGCATTGTCTCTTAAAATATGTGCCAGACCTGGCTGTGATTAAGGGTTTTGTTTATGCTCAGCTTGACAGGACACAGCACCCAGAGCCTCTGATTTTTCGGCAGGAGCAGGCACACACACAAAGGATGAGGACTTGATTTTCAGGTTTTATTTCATTCATTCTTTAAAACACTTTTTTTTTCACAGTTTGAAACATCATTTATAGCTTAACATTTACACTAGCTATTCTCTGTGATTTTTATTTATTTGAAAAATAAAAACCTCAGGCTTTGGATTTTAAAACTTTCCACAGGAATGTTCAGGATGGCAGAGCTTTAAAAATTCAAAAGAAACCCTTTTTTCAAAGAAATGGAAAGCCAGGGAAAGAAGCTTTTTTAAAAAAAAAATTGTAACTTCCCACACTACTGATGTGAATAAACTGTCATGAGATTTTGGGGGGCAATTTAATTGACATCTGCCGTGGAGGCCTCTCAGTGGTGTTCTTTTCCAACTCCCCTTTGATTATGAAGATTGCCAGCCCTGACTTCGGACAAGTGAAAGAGCAGAGTTCTGAAAGGCAGGTAGTGTGGAAGAGGACATGCTGCCCCCAGCAGCCACCCAGCTCCTACTGCTTTCCTCCTGGTGGCTTCTCTGTGTGAAAGACGAGAAAGAAATCAGCAGATTATCCTTGAGCCCCTTGGATACTCCTCACCTCGTTTCTTCATAGCACTGGAAACTGTCCTGGCCCAGGGCCTGGTTCATTTGACTGCTGCATGGGGAAAGGGCACAGTGTGTGAGTTTACACATGTATCTACAGGAGGCACCTTGAGTGTATCTTCTATCTATCAGGTGCTAGAGCTACACATCTGTTGTGTAGACCAACTGCTCTCGCCTTTTGAATCAAGCAGTGCTGTGGGAGTCCTGCTCTGGATACTGACAGTTCCTGTCTGAATATTCTGAGAGATCCCTTCCCACAACTCTGGATTCAATATTGAGGGAAAGGGTTGTAACTTATCCAAGCAAATCCTTCTGTGCCACATAGGACATAGAGAAGATATGGACATTGGAGACCTGAAAGGAGGGAGAAGAGAAAGGAATGTTCTAGCACTTCTTGACCTTTGCATGGGTGACTTTGCAGCTGAAGACTAGGAACACATCATCATTGGGTGGTACTTTTGGTCTGTAGCTATGAATATTGGAGAGAGAAGAGAATAGAAGATAAATCCATGCCTCCATTTAGAGCTTGTCAAATGGAAGTTGGGATGAAGAAACAGGTGAACATGGTGACCAACAACCTGAGGGAATAATGGCCACAGCCAGCTGTGGTCCAGTCCTCAGTCTCACCTGGAGCCCCAAGACCTTAGGTGATTTTATCAATTTCTAATACTCAGAATAGCATTTTCCAGTATAGCTTTCCAGATCCTTGAAGCCTCATGCTTTTCATAAGTTGCTCAGAGAACTCTGTGCATACTGTGGGCTTCTCTTGATACCCTGACTGTGAGGTAGGCAAAGGCCAAGCGTTCCTCAGCCCAGGTAGGAGAGGGCAAGGGCCTGACTTGAGACGTGAAGCGTTAGTGACTGAGGGGGACAGATCCAAAGCCCGAGATGACTGATTTTCCAGCTGCATCACCCACTGTGCAAGCTCAGCTTTCACACAGGTGGCATCCAGCGCTTCAGGAGGCCAGGTGCTGCCCATAGCAGAGATGAGCTGTTGTTTTACTTACAGTGGCCTAAATTTGAGCCATGGGAGGGAAAATCCAATTAATGTTGGAATGAGGGAGGAAGAGAAAGATAATTTTCTCTCTATTCCTTGTATGCAAAGCTGGCCTCTCAGGAGTCCACTGAGCTCCTCCCCCATAAAACTCCCAGCCACCGGGCCTCACCTCTGAGCAGCTCACTGCAGCACAACAGCACCAACCCCCACCCCCAGTCTCTTCACCTCTGCTCTGAGGCAGCAGATTGTCTGAAAGCCTCAGGTTTTCTCACGATAGCTCCCACAATCATGCTTGCTTGTGGGATACCAGATGGGGGACTGGTAGGCACAGCAGTTGCAGAGCAGATAGGAGCACAGAAAGCATGTTCTAATGCTGGCTGCACACCCATCTGGGAATCCTCTGGCCTCTGATACAGGGACTCTGACAACAGGCCATCCTGCACGCCAGAGTGAGTGTCGTGAGCAAGCAGCCAACGCGTGCACTCGCCCATTGGTTATGGGTCAGCACAGCTGTGACGCTGCAGCCAAGCAAAGCTCCTGGTTCAAGGCCTCAATCGCTCTTCTCCTTGAACTTGGCGTGAGTCCTAAAACTAGCTTTGTCCATCCACAGTCCTCAACTCCATGCAGTCAATGTTGTTAATCTCCTGCTGTCCTGTCAGGAGCGGGCTGCAACAGGACCACACACAATGGGTATAATAGCTGTGCTTGCTCTTTTTGTTGGAGAATGGTTTCCTCTTGAGGTAGGAATGCAGTTCGGCCCAGCCTTGGCTAACACTCAACATCTTCCAGCTCAATCTCCTCAGTTGTGCTTTCTGTAAAACAAAGACAAGTCAATGAGTTGGAAATCAAGCCACATAGTGCTTTCTTGGTGAGAACAAGGTAACACATGCCACCTCTGGCCTCAAAACCACTCATGGATTATCACAAGGCCCAGGGAGTTACCTTTGAGTTTGTGTCTTCTCTTCCTCTGAAATTTATATGCACACTTATTACAAACCCACATGAGGCTGATTAACACTGCGGCCACAGCAGCGAGAAAAGCAAGGATGACAGCGACAAAGTGCAGATCTTCATAGAGGATCTCTATGGAGTGAGGGTGAGGGAAGGGGGAATACAACATTTCTTTTAATATTGTGAAATCGACCTCCCACACACTCACCGTTCAGAGGGGTGCCCGGGGCCCGGGGATGTCTTACCAGAGACGTGCAGCACGATGGTGCCAAACTGGCTGCTCCCCAGGCGTTCCGTCACGGTGATGACATAGTAGCCGGAATCCCTCACTCCCACACTGAAGAGCTGGATGGAGCCGTTGTCGAAGGTGCAGACTCTGTCCTTGTGGCTTTGGGAGATGTTGGCCTGAGTCCCTGGTTTCCACTCCACGATCTTCTGCGTTCCCCAGTTGGACGAATACGTCCATTCAATGGTGGGCACTCCGTGACAGGAGTACTCAACTGAGAGCAGGATGTCTTCTTTGACGGTGGCATTGATGGTGGCCTGAGGAATGTACAGGGACACGCCCTGACCTGCAGGATGATATGCTGGATGTTGGGCACATATATATGGCTTTATACTGAAGTGAACTTATATAATTCGTTAATCTATTTCACAAATATTTATTGTGTGCCTATTATATACCAGGAACTGTTCTAGGTTTTGGTGCTTAAGTGATAATGCTAAACAAGACACAAGGCTCCCTGGAGATAGAGAGCTCTACACACAGAGCAACCTTTTTGTATTTTGAAGAAACTCTGTTTAGAATGCTCCCTTTATATTTCAACCAGGAATCTGACACCTTTGTAGCAAGGTGGACTACAGAGGTTCTCTCCTAGTATATAGGAGCCCTTCTGATGCCCAAGGACTGTTCTCGTGACTCTCTGGATCACTCCCTCTCACTCAAGCCCTCAATGTGTGACATAGTTATTCTTTAACACAGAACAAAGTGCAGAGTTTAAGACGACTGGAATAAAGAAGAAAACAGAGGTCAAATTCCAGGCCAGACCTCAGAGGGCAGGAATCATGTTTCTTTATCCCTATGGTCCCTGAAACCAGTACAATGCCTGACACATGGTGGTTGGTCAATAAATGTTTGCTGAGTAAATGAATAAGTGAATGACCAAATATTTACAGCAACAAGAAACATGAGCCTTTTCCTAATAGGAATGTCGATGCTTGGGTGTTTTGAAAAATTAGGTACATCTAAAAGCTAACATAGGGAAGAGAACTATATTTAAGACTTTCTGTGCCAGTTACTATGTTATCTACTTTACAATCCTTATCTATTTTATGGTATTTATTTTTTGAGATGGGGTCTTGCTCTTTCGCCTGGGCAGGAGTACAATGGCTTGATCTCAGCTCACTGCAACCTCCACCTCCTGGGTTCAAGCGATTCTCCTGCCTCAGCCTCTCAAGTAGCTGGGACTACAGGCGCCTGCCATCACACCTGGCTAATTTTTTGTATTTTTAGTAGAGACGGGGTTTCACTATGTTGGCCAGGCTGGTCTCAAACTCCTGACCTCATGATCTGCCTGCCTCAGCCTCCCAAAGTTTTGGGATTACAGGCGTGAGCCACTGCACCCAGCCATCTCTTTTATTTTTTACATAGGCACACCAACATGCCCACATAACCAGTAAATGGAAGAGGAGGGATTTCAGCACAGTTTTGATTCCAATCCTGGATCTCTACTTTGTTTTTTGTTTTGTTTTGTTTTTGAGACAGTCTTGCTCTGTTGCCCAGGCTGGGGTGCAGATCACGATCTCAGCTCACTGTAAGCTCCGCCTCCCGGGTTCACGCCATTCTCCTGCCTCAGCCTCTGAGTAGCTGGGACTACAGGCGCCCGCCACCTCACCGGGCTAATTTTTTGTATTTTTAGTGGAGACGGGGTTTCACCGTGTTAGCGAGGATGGTCTCGATCTCCTGACCTTATGATCCGCCCGCCTCGGCCTCCCAGAGTGCTGGGATTACAGGTATGAGCCACCGCGCCCGGCCAAGTGATTCTTATGTCTCAGCTACCTGAGTAGCTGGGATTACAGGCGTGTGCCACCACGCCAGGCCAAATTTTTTTTGCATTAATATTTTTAGTAGAAATGGGGTTTTGTCATGTTGGCCAGACTGGCCTCAAGTGATCTGCCTTCTCGGCCTCCCAAAATGTTGGGATTACAGGCATGAGCCACCATGTCCAGCCCATCTCTCTACTTTGTGACTATCTATCTATCAATCATGTATCTATGTTTCCTGATTTCTCTGACCTCAAATATGAGCAGTTGCAGTAGTGATTACTGCTGTAAGATTTAGAGAACTATATTTAGAACTAGTGACAAATCTATATTATAACCTCTGTGCATTTCGTGTACATTCTGTTAACCACGTTGGTCAAGGTTACTAACAGGTTGATATCCTGGGAGACTACCAGCCCTTTTCACACCCTCATGGAACTTCACTTTGAGCATTTCAGTTACTTTGGCCCAGGAAACTACAAAACTAAAAAATAAATAAAAATAACAACTCCAATTTTCTCAGATGCTGATACAACTGGAAACTGGCTGATTGATTCTTGCTGGTTTTTATATTTTCTCTGGACCAGAGAAACCTCTTGCCTTTTTTTTTTTTTTTTTTTGGTAGCGATGAGGTCTTTCTGTGTTGCTAGGCACTGGTCTTGGACTTCTGGCCTCAACCTCCCAGTGTTGGGATTACAAGTGTGAGCCACTGTGTCCAGCCTAGAAAAGCTTCTTTAAAATTATTTTCAAATTTAATTGACAAATAAAGATTGTATACATTCAAGGTATACAGCCTGATGATTTATCTCTGTTGTGTAATGATGATCACAATTAAATTAATGAATATATCCATCACCACTCATGCTGAACATTCAGTCCCCAGAATTTGTTCATCTTATAACTCAAAGTTTGGACCTTTTGATCTACATCTCCCTCTTCCCCACTGGCCCCAGCCTCTGGCAACAATTCTACTGTATTTCTATGAGTTCAATTTTTTTAGATTCCACATATAAGTGAGATCATACAGTATTTGTCTTCCTATGTCTGGCTTACTTCATTTAGCAACTTAGCATAATGTCATTCAGGTTCATCCATGTTGTCACAAATGGCATGATTTTCTTCTTCATATAGCTGAATAATATTCATATATATCTTTATTTATGTATTCATCTGTCGATGGACACTTAGGTAGTTTCCATGTCTTGGCTATTGTGAATATGGTGCAGTGAACAAGAGCATGCAGATATCTCTTTGTTACGCTGATTTCAGTTGTTTTTGATATATACCCAGTAGGATTGGTGGATTGTACGGCACTTTTCTTTTCTTTTTTGAGACAGGCTCTCACTCTGTTGCCCAGGCTGGAATGCAGTGGCGCAATCTTGGCTCACTGCAACCTCCGCCTCCCAGGTTCAAGCGATTCTCCTGCCTCAGCCTCCCGAGTAGCTGGGATTACAGGTGCCCGCCACTTTGCCCAGCTAATTTTTGTCTTTTTAGTAGAGATGGGGTTTCACCATGTTGGTCAGGCTGACCTCGAACTCCTGGCATGAGCTGATCCACCCGCCTTGGTCTCCCAAAGTGCTGGGATTACAGGCATGAGCCACCATGCCTGGCTGGTACCTCTATTTTTAATTTTTTTGAGGAATCTCCATACTTTTTTTCATAATAGTTATATCAATTTACATTCCCACTGACATTGTGAAAGGACTCCCTTTCTCCATATCTTGACCAACATTTGTCATCTTGTCTTTTTGACAATAGCCAGCCTAACAGGAGTGAGGTGATATCTCATTGTGGTTTTGATTTGCACTTCCCTGATCAGTTCAGCACCGATTTATGTACCTGTTGGCTATTTGTATTGTTTTCTTTGGAGAAATGACTATTCAGGTCCTTGTGCCCATTTTTAAATCATTTGTTTCTTTTTTGTTGTTGTTTGGTTTATGCTATTGAGTTGTATGAGTTCCATTTACATTTTGGATATTAACCCCTTTCCAGGTTTGCAATTATTTTGCTGAATTCTGTAGATTTCCTTTCCATTTTGTTGATTGTTTCCTTTGCTGTACAGAAGGTTTTTAGTTTGATGTTGTCCCACTTACTCATTTTTGATTTTGTTGCTTGTGTTTTGGGTGTCATCTAAAAAGTTATTGCCAAGACCAATGTCAAGAAGTTTTTCCCTATTTTCCCTTCTAGGAGTTTTATGGTTTCACATCTTACGCTTAAGTGTTTAATCCATTTCAAGTTAATTTTTGTGAATGATGTAAGATAAGGGTTCAATTTCACTCTTTTACATGTGAATATTCAGTTTTGCCAACACCCTTTATGAAGAGAGTCCTTTCTTCATTGTGTATTCTTGGCACTTTAGTCAAATATTAGTTGACCATATATAAATGCCTTTGTTTCTGGGCTATTTTGTTTCATTGATCTGTGTGCCTGTTTTTATGCCAGTGCCATACCATTTCAGTTTACTATAGCTTTGCAATTTGCTTTGAAATCAGGAGGCATGATGCCTTCCGCTTTGTTCTTCTTTCTCAAGATTGCTTTGGCTATTCAGGATCTTTTGTGCTTCTATATGAATTTGGTTTTGTTTGTTTGTTTTTTTTTTTTTGAGACAGGGTCTCCCTCTGCCACCTAGGCTGGAGTGCAGTGGTACAATCATGGCTCCCTGTAGCCTCGACCTCCCTGGGGTTAAGATGATCCTCCCACCTCAGCCTCCCAAGTAGCTGGGAATATAGGTGTGCACCACCACATCCAGGTAACTTTTGTATTTTTTGTAGACACAGGTTTTCACCATGTTGTGCAGGCTGGTCTCAAATTCCTGGGCTTAAGCGATCCACCTGCTTCAGCCTCCCAAAGTGCTAGGATTACAGGCGTGAGCCACTGCATCTGGCCTGCTTTTTTGATTTCTGTGAAGAATGCCATTGAAATTTTGATACGGATTACATTGACTCTGCAGATCACGTTGGGTAATATGGACATTTTAACAATATTAATTCTTCCCATCCATAAACATAGGGTATCTTTCAATTTATTTGTGTCTTCAGTTTCCTTTGTCACTGTCTTATAGTTTTCAGCATATAGACTTCTTGCCTTCTTTGTTAAATGTATTCCTAAATATTTTATTGTTTTTGATTTTATTGTAAATGGGACAGTTTTTTTTTTCTTTTCTTTTCTTTTCTTTTTTTTTTTTTTTGTTGTTGTTGTTGAGAGATGGTCTCACTTTGTCACCCAGGCTGGAGTACAGTGGTGCAATCTTGGCTCACTGCAGCCTTGACCAGTCAAGGTCCAAAATAAATGAAATAGAGACTAGAAAAATAATAGAAAAGATGTACAAAACTAAGAGTTAATTTAAAAAAAAAAAGAAAAAGAAATAAGGGCCAGAGGCCAGGAGTTCAAGACCAGCCTGGGTATAATTTAGTGAAACCCTATATCTACAGAAAGCAAAAAATTAGCCAGGTGTGGTGGTGCACACCTGTAGTTCTAGCTACTTGGAAGGCCGAAGCAGTTGGATCACCTGAGCCCGGGAGTTCCAGGCCGCAGCGAGCTATGATCATGCCATTGCACTCCAGCCTGGGCAACAGAGCCAGATCCTGTCTCTAAAAAAATTAAAAATAAATAAAAATTCAGAAATAAATAAAATCAACAAACCTTTAGTTTTCTGACCTGATCTTTATTATTTCTTTTCTTCTGCTCTTCTTTTTCTATTAGTTTTCTAATAATTCCTTGAAGTGTCAAGTTAGGTTGATTACTTGACTTTTTTTTTTTTTTTTTGAGACGGAGTCTTGCTCTGTTGCCCAGGCCTGGAATGCAGTAGCCCGATCTCAGCTTACTGCAAGCTCCACCTCCCGGGTTCATGCCATTCTTCTGCCTCGGCTTCCCAAGTAGCTGGGACTACAGGCGCCTGCCACACGCCCGGCTAATTTTTTTTTGTATTTTAGAAGAGACGGAGTTTCACCATGTTTGCCAGGATGGTCTCAATCTCCTGACCTCGTGATCCACCTGCCTCAGCCTCCCAAAGTGCTGGTATTACAGGCGTGAGCCACTGCGCCTGGGCAGTGACTGTAAGCGTTTATAGTTATAAACTTTCCCCTTAAAACTGCTTTTGCAGCCGGGCGCGGTGGCTCAAGCCTGTAATCCCAGCACTTTGGGAGGCCGAGACGGGCGGATTACGAGATCAGGAGATCAAGACCATCCTGGCTAACACAGTGAAACCCCGTCTCTACTAAAAAATACAAAAAACTAGCCGGGCAAGGTAGCGGGCGCCTGTAGTCCCAGCTACTCGGGAGGCTGAGGCAGGAGAATGGCGTAAACCCAGGAGGCGGAGCTTGCAGTGAGCTGAGATCCGGCCACTGCACTCCAGCCTGGGCGGCAGAGCGAGACTCCGTCTCAAAAAAAAACAAAACAAAAAACTGCTTTTGCTGCACCCTATAAATTATGGTATGCTCTATTTCCATTTTTGTTTCAAGATTTTTTTCATTTTTTTCTTTGACACATTGGTTATTTAGGAGTGTGTTGTTTAATTTCTAGGTATGTGAGAATTTTCCAATTTTACTCCTACTATTGATTTCTAGTTTCATATTACCATGGTCAGGAAAGACACTTGATATAATTTAAATCTTGAATTTGTTAAGACTTGAGAAAAACTCCCTCTTAATTAGACAGACTAAGCAGGCATTTAACTAGGTGTTAGGAAAAAAGTGGTTTCTCCTTCCGTCAAAGATTATCACATATAATTAGGAATAAATAATCTATAACAGGCCGGGTGCGGTGGCTCATGCCTGTAATTCCAGCACTTTGGGAGGCCAAGGTGGGCGGATCACCTGAGGTCAGCAGTTCAAGACCAGCCTGACCAACATGGAGTAACCCCTTCTCTACTGAAAATACAAAATTAGCTGGGCGTGGTGGCACATGCCTGTAATCCCAGCTACTTGGGAGGCTGAGGCAGCAGAATCACTTGAACCCAGGAGACGGAGGTTGCTGTGAGCCGAGATCGCACCACTGCATTCCAGTCTGGCAACAAGAGCAAAACTCCATCTCAAAATAATAATAATAATAATAATCTATAACAAAGATGAAAAATTAACATTCATGGTTTTAAAGCGAACTGCTTGTCAGTTATTTAAAAAGTTGAATTAACGAGTAACCACCTCTGCATCTCATGCTAAAATTAATCCAGAATGAGTCCAGAGAAACTTAGTGACTGGGCGAATATTCAGGCCTGGCTCAAGTGTTCTATTCAAGAAGGTTGGTTCAGTACATCAGATTTCACTTAGAAAATGGATGGGCTGGTCTGAAGGTAGTGAGTTATCTCAACTGATTGTTCACAGTCAGTTACAGATGAAACCCCTTATTCTGCTCTTTCTCCCCTTCTCACTACTGCTCTTGAGTAGTCTTAAAAAAAAAAAAAAAAAGGACAGCAGGCAGCCATTAACAAGAATGAGCTTTATATGGGCAAGGAAAGACATCTGTGATGTTACTAAATTAAAAAAAGTAAATGTACGGCCGGGCGCAGTGGCTCACGCCTGTAATCCCAGCACTTCGGGAGGCCGAGGTGGGGGAATCATGAGGTCAGGAGATCCAGACCATCTTGGCTAACACGGTGAAACTCCGTCTCTACTAAAAATGCAAAAAATTAGCCGGGTGAGGTGGTGGGCTCCTGTAGTCCCAGCTACTCAGGAGGCTGAGGCAGGAGAATGGCGTGAACCCGGGAGGCGGAGCTTGCAGTGAGCCCACATGGCGCCACTGCACTCCAGCCTGGGTGACAGAGCGAGACTCCATCTCAAAAAAAAAACAAAGAATAAAAAAAAGAAAGTACAAAACAGCATACCTAATGTGATCTCATTTATAGTTGTGTAAATATGTGCTAGTATATACATATTATGTATGGAAAAATGGAAACGTGTTGGAGTAATATATGCTAAACTGCTAACAGGGATTGCCCCTCAGAGATCAAATGGCAGAATAATTTTATTTTCCATGTAAGCTATTTATATAATTTTGAATTTTTCAGTTATTTATTGAGTTGATAATTTTAAAAAAATTGTACTTTAAAAAGTCTTTTTAAGTTCTCCTGATTAGACTATGCAGTCTTGGCCAGCAAAATTTAAAGTTTATTTTACTTTTTTATTTTTTAGATAGCGTCTCACTCTGTCACCCCCAGGTTGGAATGCAATGGCATGGTCTTGGCTCACTGCCACCTCTACCTCCCGGGTTCAAGCGATTCGCCCACCTCAGCCTCCCAAGTAGCTGGGACTATAGGCACATGCCACTATACCTGGCTAATTTTTGTATTTTTAGTAGAGACAGGGTTTCACTATGTTGGCCAGGCTGGTCTGGAACTCCTGACCTCGTGATCCACCCGCCTCAGCCTCCCAAAGTGCTGGGATTACAGGCAGAGCCACTGCGCCCAGCCCAAAATTTAAAGTTTAAAAGTTTACCTTTGCATCTTCACTTGGATTATTTGTGAAAAGCAGAGAGGAACTAAATTTCTAGGCATTTCCAAGATAGATGTGGAAGCCTCTCTTAAAGAACAAGTCACAGAGTGGAAGATTTTAGCAGGGCAGAAGTCACTGGAACCTGAACCAAAGGGCTTCCCGAATTCCTGGAGACGGTGAGACCCTCTGGTAACTAATCAGAAAGGTGTCAAGAGGAAATAGTAAAAGTAGTAGGAAGCTGAAACCACCTACCGAGCAATGGGCTGGAATATAACACTCAGAAAGGTTACGTACTCCTTTTCTTACAAATAAATTACAAAGGTTGTACTTTTCCGTTTTTAAAAAATTGATTATTCAGAAGGGGGATATATTTCTTGAAATCACAACAAAGGTCAATACTGTGGAGATGACAATTACATCTGTTGAGATGACAAGAATATCAACTAATGATAGGACAAATATCTTGCCAATATAGTCTCTGCATTTAAGGAGTTATAGAGATACATCTTAATTAGGATAACTCATTTTCACCTCATTTATCTGGAAAACAACTTATTCAGCAAATGTGATCATCAGATGCAGCTGAGAACTAGAAACTAAGCATCATTGTCATCCTTATCCAGCCTTTAATTAAGCAGCTAGCATATACTGGTTTCAGAACCTAAGGTTCAGGAGTCCTAATTCAGAAAACTGTTACAGTGGGGTAGGTGAGTGACGAGTGACATTACAAAAGGATCATTTCTTTTTTTTTTTTTTTTTTTTGAGACAGAGTCTCGCTGTGTCGCCCAGGCTGGAGTGCAGTGGCCCGATCTCGGCTCACTGCAAGCTCCGCCTCCCGGGTTCACGCCATTCTCCCGCCTCAGCCTCCGAGTAGCTGGGACTACAGGCGCCCGCCACCACGCCTGGCTAGTTTTTTGTATTTTTAGTAGAGACGGGTTTTCACCATGTTAGCCAGGATGGTCTCGATCTCCTGACCTCGTGATCCACCCGCCTCGGCCTCCCAAAGTGCTGGGATTACAGGCTTGAGCCACCGCGCCCGGCCTCAAAAGGATCATTTCAATTGGCAGGGAGGTGTAGGGGAGACACCTGATGTGGGCAGGACACACCCAGGCTTTACCCTGGGACCTCCTTGCTGGGAGATCTGGAGAAAGTTCTTAACTATGAAAGCCTCAGCTCTCCTGTGAGGATGAGGGTCAATGACACATGTAAGGCCCAGAAACAGGCTGGGCACTGAGCAATGACACAGAGCTTTGTGTTCATCCAGGAGCTGCAGCCCCCACCACTTACCCTTCTCTGATCAGGTCTCTGTCACCTGCCTCAGGGTGACTGACCAACTGCCCCAACTGCCCCAGTTTGTCCCAGGACTGAGGGATTTCCCAGGATGTGGCAGCTCCAGGGCTAAAATCAGGACGGTCACGGGCAAACCAACAGAAGTGATCACTTGCGGTGGCTCACACCTGTAATCCCAGCACTTCGGGAGGCCAAGGCCTCCTTGGGATCACCTGAGGTCAGGAGTTTGAGAACAGCCTGACCAACATGGTGAAACCCTGTCTCTACTGAAAAAACACAAAATTAGCCAGGCATGGTGGCTGGCGCCTATAATCCCAGCTACTCGGGAGGCTGAGGCACGAGAATCGCTTGAACCTGGGAGGCACAGGGTGGCAGTGAGCTGAGATAGCACCACTGCATTCCAGCCTGGGCAACAGAATGAGACTCCGCCTCAGTAAAAAAGAAAAAAAGAAATATTGAAGAGCAGAGAGAAAACTCCAAGATACACCACTGTGTATTTCTGAGGTGCTCAAAGGGGCTCAATAGGAGAGTTGTGAAAGCAGCCAGCCCTGAGAGGCTGGAGAAGGAAAGCCAGTCTTCCCTAATGCTCCATCTCCCTAATGCATCTCAGGGGGTCAGCATCCCATGCACCCCCATTTCAGTTGGGATCTCACTCTTGTCCCTGAGCTCAGCACTGCACTTGCCACAGCTTCCTCAACAGCTGGGGACAGGCTCATCGGGTGCTGGCCTGCAGTTCCCTGACGTTAGGTAATTCGCCCAATGTCACAGTAAGTGACTGAGCAGAGATTCAAACCCTGAGTACTTTTTACTGCCCTGGTAATGAGCCAGGGAAGTTTGCAGGAGCCGGGGAAGGGAAAAGACACTCATTTAAGGTGGGGCATAAATAACAAGGTTTTTCAAGTGTGGGAAAGGGAGGAAGCCCAGTCTCAGCTGAGAGAAAAGTAGGACGACCCAGGAAGGCAGGAGGGATCCAAGGCTCCTCAGATTTGGGACTTGGTGATTAAGAAGTGCAGGGTGGCCATGAGATAAGGAAGCTGACAGAGTGTGGGGCAGGGTGGGGGAGGGCAGGGCAGAGGCAGAACAGGACTCAGGAGGATGTTCAAATAGGGCCATGACATGATCTGAACAGGGCTTCTGGAAGGACAGTCTGGCAGAATTCATAATCTTACCATTTACATACATCATAGGTACTGCCCTGGGCCCCCAACAGGTGCTTGTTCTTTGGGAGAACCTAAGGCTGGAGCCTAAACAGCCGTGAACAGCTGTCGGTTAACACCTGTTAGATATCAGATGTTATACACCATTATCACAGCCCAGTGAAACCAAGGCTGGGAAAGTTGACTGACCTGGCCGTTATCAGACTGGCAAAGATGAAGGAGTTTGATAACATTATGTTGTCAGGAGTGCATGGAGGTTACTCTCAAACATTACTGTGGTGATTGTAAATAGGTGGAACCTGCTTGGAGGGCATATGATGCAATCTGTAAAAATATTTAAATAGCACATACCTTTTGACCCAGAAATTCCACTTCTAATAATTTATCCTACAGATAAGATGGGCACATAGATGCAGAGATATATCTGTCAGTGTTGTCATGAAGCACAGTACTGTCAATTGTAGCAGCAAAAGACTGGAGATGCACCTGTGTGTTCACTTGTAAGGAACCAGTAAATAAAATATCAGTATTCATGTTTTGGGATATTACAAAAATGTTCAAAAGAATGAGGCAAATCTCTATGTGTTGACATTAGATGATCTCAAAAATAAAAAAAAAAGTACAGGGCAGAACAGTGTATAGAGAATGATTCCGCTTGAATAAAGTAATTATATGTGTATACACACACACTCACACATACACAGATAGACACACAGTTATCCATATAAATGCATAGACTATCTCTAAGTTATTCTAAAAACCAGGAGCTGTAGTTGTCTTTGGGGAGGAGAAGGGGTGTCTGGAATGGGAGACGACTTCACATTTCACTCTATATCCTTTTGAACAATAGTAATATTTTAGCAAGTTTGTTAATTACTTAAAAAATAAATATACTGTGACCGTAAAAATACAAATACTGCATGCCAAGATTGAGTCTGAGCCTTAGATTTTTCACATTTGAAAATGTTTTTTACATATACACAATGAACAACTCCATGAGCATTACCTTAGTCTGTGAAGGCAGGCAGGAGACTCGGACTAAGGCACTATGCTTTTCCCTTCCAAGGCACTTGCTTATTTGATCACTACTTTACAGATGAGAAAACTGAGGCTCAGAGACCTAAGTGTCCAAGTCTTTGCTAAGTAAAACTTCAGAGCTGAGACTGGAACCCAAGTCTCTCTTCACGGTCCCACAGCTGCCCCTAATAAGGTAAGGCACTTAAGTATAGAGGTGGAGTTTTACATTTCTTTAATGTTTCCCAAAATAGCACATGGCTCAGTGCTGGTGAAGACTTGGGAGAAAGATACGACAAAAAGCAAAAGTCTAGACCTGGACTGTCTGATATGGTAGCTGCTAGCCATATGTAGCTGTTGAGCACTTGAAACTGACTGGTCCACACTGAGATGTACTCTAAGTATACAACGCACACCAGAATTTGAAGACTTAGTACTTAGTATGTTATATAGAATATAAAACATCTAATTAATAACTTATTTTCCATTGATTACATGTTGAGATGATAATGTTTTTGGATATATCAGGTTAAACCAAATATATATTCAAAGTTAATTTTACCCATTTCTTTTTATATTTTTAATATGTCCACTAGAACATTTAAAATTACATATGTGGCTGGGCGTGGTGGCTCATGCCTGTAATCCCAGCACTTTGGGAGGCCAAAGCAGGCAGATCGCCTGAGCGTAGGAGTTCAAGACCAGCCTAGACAACATGGCAAAACCCATCTCTGCAAAAAATACAAAAATTAGCTGGGCATGGTGGCATGCACCGTGGTCCCAGTTACTTGGGTGGCTGAGGGTGGGAGGATAGCTTCAGCCCAGGAGGCAGAGGTCGCAGTAAGCCGCATTCCAGTCTGGGTGACACAGTGAGACCCTGTCTCAAAAATAAAATAATTTTACACATGTGGCTTGCATGTGAGCCTTGCATATTTCTTTCGGAAAATGTTGGTATAAACTATCACTTCTCCAACCTCTTGGCAAAAAAACAAAACTTGTTCCCTTGAGATTGTTCCACACTCTCCCCCGTCAACAATGTGGGCTCTCTGTCCCCAGTCCTTTCTCTTCATTCTTTAAACATGTTGACTCCTTTTACTGCAAGTTACAGCATCACCCTGTGTCCCGCCAGCATACCCGTGGACAGCCCATCCAGTGATCTCATCTATGGGAACATCCTCCCTCTAGTCAACCTCAGCCTCCAGTAAAGCAGCCTGCTTTAACTACACCTTCTTCTCCTTGTTTACTGTTCAATTCCTCCCCTTGGCCTTGTCAGTCCTTACACTCTGACTCCCTTTACTTTTCCCAATCCATTCTCCTCACTTCCCTCCCTACCCAGCCTCAGTTCCATCGCCCATCACAATCTAAGCACTTTTTAACACCAGTACTTTCTGCCTTTTCATCATATCTACCTGGAAAGGCCCTAGTCCTGGGACTAACAATGTTTTGCTCTCTCTCTGCCTGTACATGAGTAGCCAACATTGCAGGAGAATGTCCCTTGGCAGACACTCTTCAGCACAACAAAGCACACTGTTTCCAGGGTAGACTCAAGATCACCAAACTCAACAGGGCCCCATCCTGCCAGACAATCTTACTACATAAATTGACACTTCCTTTTCCCACAGTTACTATACAGGCTCCCTCCTCTTCCTGGGATGCTGCTGACACTTCCTTCTGCTTTGGTGGTAGCTCTGGCCCACCACACTCACCAGCCGTTCTTCCCATCTCTCCGGTTGCTGTTTCTCAGTATCTTTTGAGGGCTCATCCTCTTTGCTATGGTTTAAATGTCTGTCCCCCAGAACTTATGTTGAAACTTAAGCCCCTGGACATGTGTGGTGGCTCATGTCTGTAATCCCAGTACTTTGGGAGGCTGGGGCGGATGGATTGCTTGAGGCCAGGAATTCGAGACCAACTTGGCCAACATGGCAAAACCCCGGGTCTACAAAAAAATACAAAAATTAGCCAGATGTGATGATGTACACCTGTAGTCTCGGCTACTCAGGAGGCTGAGGCAGGAGAATTGCTTGAAGCCAGGAGGCAGAGGTTGCAGTAAGCCAAGATCACGCTACTGGGTGACAGAGCAAGACTCTGTCTGAAAAATAAATTTAAAAATAAGAATAAAAAAAGAAATTTAATCCCTAGTGTAATAGTATAAAGAGGTGGGGCTTTTAAGAGGTGATTGGGTCATGAAGGCTTTGCCCTCGTGAATGAATTAACCCATTCATGGATTAATAGATTAGTGAGTTAATAGATTAGTGGGTTCTTATGAGAGTGGGTCTGTTATAAAAGGCAGTTTGGCTCTCAGCGAGCCTCCTCACTGCATGATACCCTCTGCTGACTCAGGACTCTATAGAGAGGTCTCACCAACAAAAAGGTCCTCACCAGATGTGGCCCTCAATCTTAGACTTCCCAGCCTCTAGAACTGTAAGAAATAAATTCTTATTGCTAGGTGCAGTGGCTCATGCTTGTAATCCCAGCCTCAATCTTGGACTTCCCAG
>NW_012104976.1:2872414-2873729 GCF_000951045.1 Mandrillus leucophaeus
TGGCATGATCTCAGCTCACTGCAACCTCTGCCTCCCAGGTTCAAGCGATTCTCCTGCCTCAGCCTCCTGAGTAGCTGGGATTACAGGTGTGTGCCACCATGCCTGGCTAATTTTTGTATTTTTAGTGGAGATGGGGGTTTCACCATGTTGGCCAGGCTGGTCTTGAACTCCTGACCTTGAGTGATCTGCCCACCTTGGCCTCCCAAAGTGCTGTGATTACAGGTGTGAGCCACCTTGCCTGGCCTGAAATATATTTTTGATCCTTCTATCTAAACTTCCCTGTATCACACACATGCATGTGCGTGCACCGATGCTTCTACATATGCCCTCAAGCACACAGAGTCCAGTTTCTGAATTCCTGGCAAATGGGGCCACATAGGGAAGGAATCCCTGGAGATGCACCAGGGAAGCAAGGGCTTCAGAGGAAATCAGTCAAGCAGAAGTGGGTTCCAATATCAATCTACTCTTTGTTAATATCATGACGTTGGCCAAATTAGCTCAAAGTCACTGACTCTGTTCCTCATGTGTAAAATGAGGATGGACATAGACATCTCACAGATCAGATATGTTAAAAAGAATGAAAGTGAATGCAATATGCTGAATGCCTAGCACAGTGCACTCACCCCACAAATAAACAATAAACGGTAGTCACGGGTATACTGGGGCTATATGCCAGCCACACCAAGAAGAATCTCAGGACTAATCAGAAGATAATTCATAGTGTGCCTCAGGCTGTTGCAAACACACCCATCAAAAAAAGGAATTTTTAAAATGAAACAGGCAATCTGCTTCTCTGACTCTTAAGAGGGAAACTCAGCCGACTGCGTGGCACAACTGATTCAGAGCAACGGGGGCCGAGGGATCCGCTGGCGGGTGCAGAGGGTGGCAGAGGAGGGCAAGATGCAGGGGGGTGGGGGGGTGGGTGTGCAGGGAAAGCCAGAAAAGACCCCTCCCAATCCCTACCGGGGAGAGTGCATACTGTGGAGCCAAAAGACCCAGGTTCTGTCTGGGCTGCACACGCTATAGCTGGGCGACTCTGCACAAACTCCTTCCCCTTTCTGAGCCACTTGGTGGCTTTTCTGTCAATGATTCAATTTAAAAAACAAAGCCAGGTGTGGTGGCTCACACCTGTAATCCCAGCACTTTGGGAGGCCAAGGCGGGTGGATCACTTGAGACCAGAAGTTCAAGACCAGCCTGGCCAATGTGGTGAAACTCCGTCTCTACTAAAAATACAAAAATCAGGCTGGTGTACTGGGGGCACCTGAAGACCTAGCCACTCGGGAGGCTGAGGCAGGAGAATGGCTTGAACCTGGG
>NW_012104976.1:2877174-2879067 GCF_000951045.1 Mandrillus leucophaeus
AAAAAAAAAAAAAGCCAGGTGTGGTGGTGTACACCTGTAGTCACAGCTACTCAGGAGACTGAGGGGGAAAATCACTTGAGTCCAAGAGTTTCAGGCTTCAGTGAGCTATGATTGCATCACTGCTCTGAAGTCTGGGCAACAGAACAAGACTGTCTCTAAAAAAATTAGAAAAAAATTTAAAAAGAAATTCCTTATAAACTATGCAGTCTTTGGTATTTAGTTACAGCAACCAAAAATAGGCTAAGATACTCTGATCTGCCATTATATCACAGAATTCCTTGAGCCTGGTCCTAGGCCCTCTCCTTTATTCTTTATTCTCTCCCTAGGTAATCCCATCTATGCATGCAGCTCTGAGTCCAGTTACTTCCAAATTCACATCACCAACACAACTGCACCTCTGAGTACCAGACTCATTAATCCAACTATCTGCTTTACATCTGTACCTGACAGTTGACAGACACTTCAAAATCTACATCTTCAAAGATAAATTAAATGCACACAGAATTGAGTTTACAGCCATGACTATCTGGAAAGATACGGAAGAACTTGGTAATACCTATTGGCTCCAGGGGATAAAGAGGAGGAACTCGGTGGCTGGAGGATAAGACAGGGAGGCTTTTACAGATACACATTTTGAATTTTGGACTGTGTGCAAATACTACCTATTTAAACATAAGCAAAAACTAAAGAAGAAAATTAATTTTAAAATAAAACAATAAATGTATAATCCTGTCTCCCAAATTTGGTTGTCTGGGGTCCCCAACCTCAGTGAAAGGCTCTCCCAGCCAGTCAGCTCCACAGGACACCATCCTGACACCTCCTCCTTCCTCACCCACTACATCACATCTGTCACAGGGTCCTGTCAATTTCGCCTCCAACATGTAACTTGAATCTGATTTGTGTGCTCTTTCTTCCACCATCACCGTAGTTCAAGCCACCAACTCACAAATGGTGACAACGGTCTCTCAATGTGCCTCACTATGCCTGCTTAATCCCCACTAACTTACTGTCTACACAGCATCCTGAGTGATATTTTCAAAACTTCATTGTATTTCGTCACCCTCCTGTTTAAAACCCTTATCTGGCTCTCCGTTGCTCTAGGAATGAAGTCAAACCTCTTCAAAGGCTTGACTGGCCAGGTGTTATTTGGCTCCTGCCCATCACTTAGGCCTCAGCATCCTCAGCACGCCCTCATACCCTGAGCTCCAGGCACACTGCCCTTTCTTCAGCCCCTTGGGTTCATCTTGTTCTCACTCACTGCAGGGACTTAGCATATTCTACTCCCCCTGCCTGCTCCCTCCCTTGTTTGCCTGTTAACCTTTATTCATCCTTCAGATCTCAGTCATCACCTCTTTTGGGAAGCCTGTCTCAACTCCAGGCTAGGTCAGGTCTCTTCTTATGTGTTTTCATAGCACTTTTCCATCATAGTAACTATGACAGTTTGTAAGTATACACTTGTGTGGGTATTTGACATCTGTTCTCCCTTAAGACTGTAAGTTTCGTGAGGGCAGGAGTTGCCTATTTGGTTCCCTGTTGCAGCCCCGGAACTCTACAGGGTGCCTGGAACATGGATGGGAATTTCTGTGCAGTGACTCCCCTTATAGGGTTGTACATGTGATCTGGGGGTGTGGGGTACAGAATCCAGTACTATGCCAAGCTGAGCACAGGATCAGAACTTTGGACTCCACAGCTAGTTCTTGTGTGACCCTTGGGACCCAATTTGCCTCCTTCTTTTTGTCTGAAAAAATAAAAATAAAAATAAAATACACACACACACAGACACACACACACACACACATATTTTGAGATGGAGTCTTGCTCTGTCACCCAGGCTGGAGTGCAGTGGCATGATCTCAGCTCACTGCAACCTCTGCCTCCCAGGTTCAAGCGATT
>NW_012104976.1:2880187-2913381 GCF_000951045.1 Mandrillus leucophaeus
CAGCACTTTGGGAGGCCAAGGCGGGTGGATCACTTGAGACCAGAAGTTCAAGACCAGCCTGGCCAATGTGGTGAAACTCCGTCTCTACTAAAAATACAAAAATCAGGCTGGTGTACTGGGGGCACCTGAAGACCTAGCCACTCGGGAGGCTGAGGCAGGAGAATGGCTTGAACCTGGGAGGCGGAGGTTGCAGTGAGCCAAGGTCGGGCCACTGCACTCCAGCCTGGGGGACAGAGCCAGACTCCATCATAGAAAACAAACAAACAAACAAACAAAAAGCAACAAGGCAGAGCACAGTGGCTCACACCTGTAATCTCAGCACTTTGGGAGGCCAAGGTGGACAGATCACTTGAGCCCAGGAGTTCAAGACCAGTCTTGCCAATATGGTGAAACTCCATCTCTTAAAAAAAAAAAAGTCGGGTGTGGTGGCACGGACCCCAGTGTTCCCAGCTACTGGGGAGGCTGAGATGGGGAGGATAACTTGAGCCTGGGAGGTCAAGGCTACAGTGAGCTGAGATCGCACCACTGCACTCCAGCCTGGGTGACAGAGCGAGACCCTGTCTCAAAAAAATAAAACAAACAAACGAACAAAACTATACAGGTAAGAAAGACAGCCAGGAGCAATTCCAGGGGCACAAGCTCTGATTCCAGACCAAGAGAATTCAGTCCCTTTCCATTCAAGAAGCATTTGGGGAAGGATGGGGTCGGGGACCAACCTGCTCTTGGGCCCATGCTCCAGCTCCACTCCAGAGTCCCTAATGAGTGAATTCGGCTGCCCAACTAGGGGCGCCAGGCCTTCTCACAGCCCAGACCCTGCAGAAAGGGCCTTGCGAACCCACTTGCAGTGATTGGCCCGAGGCTGTTACCTGATCTGAACTGAGCCAATCAGATTCTCTGTCCCAAGGGCGTGAACTTAGGATGCGGGGCCTCTTAGGCCCTATGGTGGCCCCAAGAGAAGGGCTGCTTCCCCAAGGCCACAGTAAGTGGAGCAGAGAAATCTGGTCCTGGCAAGAGGCTGCCGGGCAGCAGGAGAGACTGGGCTCCTGTGGCCCAGGGACTGCTGGGGACAGGAGCTGCTGCCGTGGACCGTTATGGCTTCTGAGGTCCTGGTTCCAGGTCTAGGGAGAGGCCTGGCACCTCTGTCCCTGGCAGATACCCCTACTTCCTTCTGAATACACTTTCCCTTGGCTGTCTCCTGTTCCTTACAAGTTACTTGGCCTACCTGAATCTGTTTCTTCCTGCGTCAAGTGGGAATAGCAACGCCTGCTTTGCATGGTTGTGAAAACTCAGAGTATGACACACAGTAAACACTCTCTATGAGGTGCAGTAAAAAGAATATTGTCATAGTCCACCAGTGCCAGCTTGAGGAAGTGGGGCAGTGGTGTGAAAAGGCTGGTAGGGCATGGGTGGGAGCCTCAGGTTACAGATAAGGATGGAATCTAGGTAGTGCTTGGTTCCATCCAGACCTGCGCTCTACCCAAAGCTCCTGCCCCTTTTGCCTGTTATGGTTTGAATTGTGTATCCTCAAAAAGATATGTTGGCGTCCTAACCAGAACTCAGAATGTGGCCTTATTTGGAGATAGGGTTGTTACAGAGGTAATCAAGTTAAAATGAGGTCATTACGGTGAGCCCTAATTGAATATGACCCTTCTAAAAAGGAGACATTTGGATATAGACATATATGCACATGGAGAGAATGCCGTATGAAGATGAAGGCAGAGATCAGAGGATGCATCTACAAGCCAGGGAATGCCAGATTGCCAGCAAACCACCGGAAACCAGGGAGCGACATGGAACAGTCACTCTTACAGGCCTCAGAACTAACCAGCCCTGCTGACACTTTGATCCCAGACCTCCAGCCTTTAGAACTTGGAGACAATTAATTTCTGTTGTTTAAGCCACCCCAGCTGTGGTCATTTGTTATGGTTACCCTAGCAAATGCCCTTCTGTGGCTTTTATTTCCAGAAATAATTGGCCCCAGTTTTCTGATTGGAAAGGACTGAATCAGCTAATCTGTTGTTATCAAACTTGATTGTGCATTAGATCATCTGGGGAAGGTTTTACAACACTCTCCTGGATCAATGAACTCAGCATCCGAGGGTGCAACTAAGGCTTCGGTGATTTTTTAAAACTTCCCATGTGTTTCCAGCGTGCATCAAGATTGATAACCACGGGGCCGGGCGCGGTGGCTCAAGCCTGTAATCCCAGCACTTTGGGAGGCCGAGACGGGCGGATCACGAGGTCAGGAGATTGAGACCATCCTGGCTAACACAGTGAAACCCCGTCTCTACTACAAAATACAAAAAATTAGCCGGGCGCGGTGGTGGGCGCCTGTAGTCCCAGCTACTCGGGAGGCTGAGGCAGGAGAATGGGGTAAACCCGGGAGGCAGAGCTCTTGCAGTGAGCTGAGATCCGGCCACTGCACTCCAGCCTGGGCGACAGAGCAAGACTCTGTCTCAAAAATAAATAAATAAATAAATAAATAAATAAATAAGATTGATAACCACTGAGCTAATCCACACTGAGGTGTTAGCAGCTGAAGACCATTTATTAGAATTCCTTTACAGTGGGCACAAAGCCTGAAGCCAAAGAACTATGTGAAAGAGAGAGCAATGTTGGAGACACTAGGGACAGCTCTTTCAGGAAGATAGTTGGGGGCAGTGGACTATTTCTGGCATCACTGAAATTTTACTGTATCTGGCTAGTCCTATTTCTAGCGATGCTTTGGGGGCTTAGGAGGAAGAACAGGCAGGCAAAGTCATTCCATTTGCTCCCTCCACTCTCTTCAAAACTCTAACACAGTGGTTCTCAGCATTTGGCTCCATTAGAATCACCTGGAGGTGATCACTGAACCGGATTGCAGGGCCCGGTCCCCAGTTTCTCATTCAGTAGGGTGAGGTGAGTCCTAAAAGTGCACTTCTAACAAGTGCTTCTCGGGTAGAAGAATAGGGTCTGCAGGCAGGGAACTTAGGGCCCATTCGTGCTGACTTCCTAAAGCTGAATCAAGAGAAAACACCAAGGTCTGGGGCAGGGAATCTGAGGCCAATTCATGACAATTTCCTAAATTAAATAAAAGGGAAAACACCTGGGTGGGGGGGCAGGTAACCTAAGGCCAATTAACGAAAACTTCCTAAAGCTAAACCAAAAGGAAAAACCCCACCTTCGCAGGCCCAAAGGCTACTCTCTCTACACCCTTCCCCCTCCCCCAGGTCTCAGAGGGAAAGGGAGAGTGCCTTAGATTGGCCTCGGGCCAAGCATGGGCCATCTCTTTAATCTGCATAGGCCACCATTCACTTCAGCCTTTAATTAGCCACGGACCTAATCCTTCATCCAGATAAAGGGTAACCGATAGGGACTTCAAAAGGAATACTTAAAACCCAGAAAACACTGTAAACTCTGGCTCAGGCTGCCCCCACCCTGCGGAGTGCTTTCTTGCTGTAACAAATCCCTGCTTTTGCTGCTGCATTCCTGTTTCATTCCTTTGTTACTTTGTGTGTTTTGTTTGATTCCAAGTTCAAAACATCAAGGACCTGGACAACTCACTCAAGGCTTTCCTTCTGGTAACACCTAGGTGATGCTGCCTCCACCCTCCTCAAAACTCTAACCCAGTGGTTCTGGCATTCAGCTCCATTAGAACCACCTGGAGGTGATCACAGACCCAGATTGCAGGGCGCAGCCCCCAGTTTCTCATTCAGTAGGGTAACGCTCTTGGTGGTCCCGGAACCGTACTTTTAGAACTTTGACTGTAAAGGATTCTGTAAGACCTTAGAGTGAAAAGGACACCAAGGATACCCTCAGGGTCCCAGCAGGCCAGGCCCTCCTCTCCTCTCACACTGCTCTGCTAACACCGTTCCTGCCAGGCAGGGGCTAGCCTGTGATGCAGCACTTCTTATCTTGGGGAAGGGAAGTTTTGGGACATGCAGTCATTACCAGAACCAGGGTCAATGGATCAAGAGTGAAAGGACACAGGTTCTGGTGAACAGAATTGAGGTAGAGTGTGTAGAACAGATACATTCATGGACTCTAGAGTCAAACTAACTGGTGTTCAAAATTTAGCTGTGCCAGTAACAACTGTGTGAACTGCGGTAAATGAATTACCTTCTTTCAGCCTGTTATGGTACCTAGGAAATAAGGATGATATAATAGTGCCGTGTCTACCTCCTGCAGCAGAATAAAGTTTAAATGGCACAGTATATGTAAAGAGCTTATCACTCTCTAACACTTGGTGGTAGCTCAGTAAATAGTAGCTATGATTAATGAGAATTCTTTGAAGATGCACAGGCTTTCTTGGTGAGGTAATGATCTCCCCATCCTTGGGAGTATATAAGCAGAAGCTGGAGTTATATCAGGGATTAAAGCAGAAGATCTGAGACCGGGAGTGTTGGAGGAGGAGGCTGGTTCTTCTGCTCCAGATCACATAATAGAACTGGAATAAGCATTTGTAAATCCACGATTCACTTCTGAAGTGTGGCAAGACTGGGCAACCTGAAAGTCTTCCCTGTGGAATTCCTTCTAGAATCTTCCTACCACACCTTTTGCAGGCACCAACAAGAGCCACCCTTGCTGGAAAGCTGGACTCTTTTCTGAAAGACCACGGGGTATGTAAAAGTCACTGCTGTGATTCTAATCAGATGCCAAGGAAGCAAGGTATGACAGCAGCGACTGCCTCACCCAGGACCAGTGTGCAAGGGGTTGGGGAGCTGGCTGGGTTTGCCCTCTGCAAAGCTGGGTGTCAAGACTGAGTCAGGCCTGGGCCAGCGGCCAGCCTGGGGAACTAGAAGGTGCGGTCAGTAAATGTGTGTTGAACAGGAAGATAAAGGAAGAAATGAGGTGTTGTTATCTCCCAACAATTCTTTTGGGGGGACTTTACAGGATGCCTGACAGCACTTGGAGGAGGGGTATAGAGTGATCAAAAGATCATTCAGGGCTGGAGACAGTGGCTTACGCTTGTAATCCCAGCACTTTGGGAGGCCGAGGCAGGTGTATCACTTGAGGTCAGGAGTTCGAGACCAGCCTGGCCAACATGGCGAAACAAAAAATACAAAAATTAGCCGGGTGTGGTGGTGCACACCTGTAATCTCAGTTACTCAGGAGGCTGAGGCAGGAGAATCACTTGATCTTGGGAGGCGGAGGTTGCAGTGAGCCGAAATCACACCACTGCACTCCAGCCTGGGTGACAGAGTGACACTCTGTCTCAAAAAAAAAAAAAAAAAAAAAAAAAAAAAAAAAAAAAAAAAAAAAAAAAAAAAAAAAGAATTCAGACACAAGCAAAACGGGAAACCAAAGGTTAAAGTAAATTCCCCCCCAGAAAAACTAATAGGCCAATTCCTCTTCATCCTTTAAATTTCTGTTTAAACATCATTTCCTCCAGGATGCCTTCACCAATCCTTAGCACCAAGTTAAGGGCCCCATTTCTGTGTTCCCATTGTTCCCTGTTTCTCTCCAGCAACACACTTATCCCCCTCTGTTGTAATTCCTCCTGATGAATGGCTCATCCTCCTCTATCTGCCATCAGCTATGTGAACATAGGGGTTGGTCCGTCTTGGTGACCATTGAATCCCCAGGGCCTAGCACAGTGCCTGGCACTGTGGGCTTCTCATATGTACCAGAATGAATGAATGTCTTTAGGCAAGTCCCTCAACTTCTCTGAGCCTCAGTTTCTGCACCTATAAAATAAGGACTAATGACATCTCGTTGCAGGCTAACTCTGAAGATGAATCAAAAGCAGCTGTTACAGTGCCTGTCATGAAGTGCTCGGTAAGCAGTCACAGTTATTATTATCTTGTAATTGTTAATTTATTAAGTTATACAAAACTGAGGAGATACTGGCTTTTCATCTCTTCAGTTGGTTGGAGGCTATTATCAGTGATCTTTCTAAACCACACATCTAGCTGTCTTCCCTGGCTCTGACAGACCTCAGTAATATGGTCCCAACTTTCTTTTCCATTTCCATCTCCCATGACTCCTCACCCCCCAATTCCAGTTGTACCAAACTACAGACCATCCCCCACTGGGCCTTTATTCACTCAACCTCAGCTCAGCTCACCGCTTTCCCATTCTCAGGTTCCTGCTCACTCTTCAAGACCCATCTTTAATGTCATCTCCTCTGCCAGGCCCCACTAGGCTCCCACAGCACAGCTCACACCAGCCTTCCACTCATGTTAGATGACTGACTGCCCGTCTCCCCTGTTAGAAGGTGTGGTATGTATCACATTGTGCTTATGTCTGAATCACCAGCACACAGCAGTATGTGATGTGACTCATGCAAGCACGAGCTGTCGAATTGAATTGACCTGACATAAAGGAGCAAGTTCTGGTTCAAGAACCCCTGAAATCCTATCCCGAAGTGCATGGAAGGCTTGGTGGATGGGGAGAGGAGAGAGGAGCTCTGATGTTCTGCTTTGAGGCATTGGCTTTTAAAAAAGACTGTGATCCAGTCCCAGAGTGAGCCTGGGGCAGGAATCTTGTATTAGTACACAAGGGCAAACTGTCAGAGGAGCTTGACGTTAGGTCCCCTTCCCTGTGCCTAGTGCTGCCAAGGACCCACATCTCCCTCCTCCTCTGGCACTAGTGTAGGGGTCTACTGGAGGAATTATTCCAGCACCTTCCACCCAAGATGCAAAGCCTTCCCAAGCTCCAAGACCTTCCCAAGCTCCATTCCCTTAACCATCAGACAACTAGTTAGACTGAATACAAGGAAATTAACACGACTCGAAAAGCCTGATTAAAGTAAAGAGTGATCACCCCTTCTACTGGTCCACAAAGACAAGGTGGTTGTCCTCACAATTCGCCAGTGCTAAGAACTTTCTCTCTCTCTCTCCTCACCTGACTACCTCCTACTTTGTCATCAAGGCCTCCTCTTCAAGAAGCTCCTCCCATTCCAAACCGAGCTAACTGCCTTTCTCAGTGCCCCCAGGGCACCTGACAGCGAATCAGCTGCTTAGGATTTGACTTGCAATCCCTCAGTGCAAGGGCCCGCTGCTACCCCAGCTCTTGGCAAGCTGTTCCAGGCACAGTGGGTGTTCAGGAACCATTTATTGAGCCAAACCAAACTTCCCAGCAAGGCAGCCTTGTCTCCTGCCCTCAGCCTAGTGGGAAAGTATTTTCAGGTTTGCCAGGATAAAACCACAAAGACACAGGTGAGACTCTACGACACAATGTTGGGTGTTCTGAGAACAGCAGGCGGGAGATGTGCTGAACCAGCTGTTTCCATAGGATCAGACTAATGAAAGGGAATGGTCTAGTCTAGTGCGGGAGTTCTCTGACCACACATTGGAACCACTGAGGAGCTTAAAAGCAAAACAAAACAGTGTCTGGGTCCTGCCCTCAGAGATACTGATCTAATTGGTCTATAGCAGGATGTGGGCATCTTACAAGGTCCGTGTATACTCAGAGAAAGGTGACCCCACATACGGGGCTTACACACAGCACTGGGATTGGCATGGGCACTGCCAGCTGAGGATTCTCTGCAGCAGGGCTCCTCTGGGGTCAGCATGGCACGGGCCTGAGCTGCCTGAGGGTGTGCCTCAGCAGACAGAAAGGCTAGTATGCTCCCTTGACCAGCTGGACGCATAGACAAAGAGTGTCCTGTGCTCCTTTTACTGTCCAGTGTGTCATTTTTCCTTTTCCTATAGGGATGATGGGTGCCTTCCCAGCACAGCAAACCAGTTACAGGAGTGGCGAGTCATTTCCAACTTGAAACTTATCAATCCCTGTCCCTCCCACTCTCATTCCTGCTGGATAAGTAATTACTTTCCAACCCAAAGCCCATTTTGCAGGGAAAATCCAGGTGCAGAGAAGCCAGCGTCTTGAGTGCACAAGCAATGGGGCTCCAGCGTCAGTGGGGTCTCTGAGTGGGGCAGTGGCTAAGTTCCCATGGGTGCATGTTAGGGCAGCTTCCACTCCCTCTTCCCTTGCCAGGTCCCCAGAGGTATTGTGCACCTATTTTTTGAGCACCTGCTGTATGCCTGCAATTCTCTTCTCCACCCTGTCCTGCTGTACACACTTATTCATCTTTCAAGACTCAACCTCACCTTCTCCATGAAGCGTTTTCTGACTCACCAGGCAGGAGGCCTCCCATGACTGGCAGAAGCAACACACATTCTCTTTGGAAGAACTCAACTTCAATCCAGGCCGACAAAAATTGGAGTAAAGCCTTTTTGTGAGTTTTAGAGACAGGGTCTCACTATATTGCCCAGGCTGGTCTCAAACTCCTGAGCTCAAGTGATCCTCCCACCTCGGCCTCCCACATAGCTGGGACTGCAGGTGTGTGCCACTGTGCCCAGCTCCAAAGCTATTGATTTATAACATGAATCCTGACTTTAGATATAGTAAAAGTTCCCCCCCCCCCCCAAAAAACTCTTACATCAGATAAGGGATATAGCTGTCCTTAGGTCCTAGGGATAATGGAGAGGAGAGTCTCCTGGCCCTTGCCCTGCTCCAGACCAGTAGGGAGTATACTCAGGAAGGCTCTTGGAGATCAGGAAGTAAGACATTTATGTGACTTTCCGGTTGACTCTATCCCCCCAACAGCTTCAATTTTGTCTTTCAGGCATTTTCTGAGATAGGGAGGAGGTGTGTGTGCAGGGGTGCCCGTCAGCCAGGGAGCTGGCACCTCTTCCATACGATGTGCGCCATCACTAGCACTGCACACATCACCCTGTATGAGGAGTCTCTCTCCCCTGAGTGAGGGTTAAAAGCTGAAAGCTTAATTGTCCATCAGTGGGGCCTGGCTAAGTAAAAAGCAGCATATTTATATGATGACATATGTAGAGAAGTTGAAAGGAATGCACTTCCTTTATCAGCATGGATAGAGCTAAAAAAATTGGTGTAGAAACTAAGTTGCTGAGTAAACAGTACAGAATGATTGCATTTTTTTTTTTTGAGATGGAGTCTCACTCTGTTGCCAGGCTGGAGTGCAGTGGCATGATCTCGGCTCACTGCAACCTCTGCTTCCTCGTTCAAGTGATTCTCCTGCCTCGGCCTCCCGAGTAGCTGAGTCTACAGGCGCCTGCCACCACGCCTGGCTAATTTTTGTATTTTTAGTAGAGATGGGGTTGCACCGTGTTGGCCAGGATGGTCTCGATCTCTTGACCTTGTGATCTGCCCGGCTCGGCCTCCCAAATTGCTGGGATTACAGGCATGACCACAGTGCCCGGCCCCATGATTGCATTTTTTTTAAAGTACATTGGAAACTCACTTTTTTTTTTCCAGTCGGTACATTTGTATGTATGCAAAAATATTTTTTATAAATCTGAAAGGACAGTGCAGAGTGAGACCATTTGTCTGTTTGATCAGGGATCAGCACACGGCCCACAGCAGCATAGTAGGTGCTTCTAAGATATTTGCCACATGGATGACAGCACTGGGCAGCTGCTGAGGACTTATGGAGTGATGGACCCAGAATCTCATGAAGGGCCTCGAGGGGATTCCTCCTATACTGGCTCCCTCCTCATCCCACCTGCCCCAACCTTCCGCTAAGCCCAGAACCCACGGCTCCATTCTGGCTGTGGCATCCCTGAGTCTGTCCACTCCCTCCTTAGCTTTGGATTCAGCCCTAGCCCTGTTCCTCTATTTTCCTGAGGACTGGCCCCACTGTGTGTATGTGTGTGTGTTGCGGGAGCTGACTGTTACTTCGAAATTGGCATTGGAACAAAGCAAGCTGATTCTGGCCCAGGCCATTAACTAAACTATCCTACTGTGGTCTCAGATCCAGTGCCTCCAAATGAGAGGGAGCACTGGGTGGGTACTCGTGAGCCTGATGGCTAATGTACTGGGAAAGGACATGAACAAATGTTCTAGAAAGATGCCTTGCCTGGTGGGGAGGCCTGCCAGCTTTCCAAGCCCATAAGTGCTTGTCCTAGTCGGCTTGGGCTGCTGTAACAGATGACCATAGACTGATGTGGCTTAAATCAGTTATTTCTCACAGCTCTGGAGAGGCTGGGAAACTCAAGATCAAGGTGCCAGTTTTTGGTGAGGGCCTTCTTCCTGGCTTGCTAATATCCATTTTCTCTGTGTCCTCACACAGCTGGGAGGGAGAGCTCTGGTCCCTCTTCCTCTTCTTATAAGGACACTAATCCCATTATGGGGTCCCACCTCATGACCTCATCTAAACCAAATCACCTCCCTAAATCCCCTCCTCCAAATACCACCACATTGGAGGTTAGGGCTTGAATATATGAATCTCTGGAGGACCCATACATTTGTAGGGGAAATGTTTCAAAAGCAGGGTGTTTGGCGTGCTTTAACTCAGACTTCAGGGTAAATGGTGAACATCAGAGGTTCTGGATGAAGCTTTTGACACAGGCGGAAGAGGTAGAGAATGCAGGGAACTGGTAGGAAGGAGGAGGCCTACTCTTCATCATTATGGCTGGCTCCAAAGCGCAGGCTTCATTCAGGCAGGCACACATTCATTTAACGTCTTTTAAAGGGGCAGGCCTTGGCTAGCACTGGGCAAGTGCTAGGGACCCCAAGTTGAAACAGAGGGCTTGCCCTCCTGGAGCTTACTGCTGTGCATGAGCCAGGTCTCAATGGAAAACTGCAGACTTTTACCTGGCCTCCAAGTTTTGCATGTGCTGTTTTGTCTGGGACCCCCTGCATTCCCTTTGTCCTGTCCCCCCAACTGCTCCTACCCATCTGGCAGGTATAGGTAGGTGGGGCTGTTCTGGGGAAGTTTGCTCAAGTCTGGATTCTGAGACACTAGGGATCCCAGAACATGGCACCTCTTGCCTCTCAAGCCTTGCCATTGCAAGGCTGCCCCTCTTGTTCGCTTGTCTGTCTTCCCCATGACACCTGAGCTTCCTGAGAACAAAACTGTGAACCACCATATCCTAGGTACCTACTGTGGCCTGCTTCCTGCAGGGAGAGGGTGCAGTCAATGAGTGAGTGAATGAATGAATTATACACTATTACGAATGGCTGGTCCCTAAGCATGATGGGTATCTGAACAGATGTGTAAGTATGGTGATTGGAAACAAGTGCTAAAGGTTTGAGAAATAATAGAAAAAGCCACTGCAATGACGAACACACCCATCCACCTGCTCGAGACTAACAACTATTTCTTGATCCACAGCTGCCAGAGGAACACGCCTCTGTCTTACTGGGTTTCTGAGATTTGCAACCTCCGAAGCTGGGCTCTAGCCAGAGGGGTGTAAAGGTCAAAAGTGTTAGATCATTCAGTCACCTTGTATAAGTAACATAACATTTCTTTCTTTCTCTTTCTCTCTCTTCTTGTCTTTTTCTTTAGTTTTGGAGAAGGTCTCATTCTGTTGCCCAGGCTAGAGTGCAGTGGCACAATCAGGGCTCACTGAAGCCTCAATCTTCTGGGCTCACGTGATCCTCCCACCTCAGCTCCCCTGTCCCCCAACCCCAGTAGGTGGGCCTACAGGCACAGGCCACCACACCCAGCTAATATTTTCATATTTTTACTACAGACAGTTTTGCCATGTTGCCCAGGCTGGTCTTGAACTCCTGGACTCAAGGAATCCGCCGGCCTCAGCCTCCCAAAATGCTGGGAATACAGGCGTGAGCCACCACGATCAGCTGATAACATTTTTGTGCCTCAGTTTCCTCACTTGTGAAACAGGAATAAGAGTAGTTTATTAGGGTTGCCCTAAGGACTAAATGAGACGGGTCTTGTAAAGTCTGAGGGATGGTGAATGCATAAATGCTTAATAAATGCTAGCTCTTACTAGGAGGCCTCTCACCTCCAGTTGCCCTGCTCTGTCATTCTCTAAACCTCAGTTGGTCCATCTGTAAGATGGGCATGCGAATGGTAATGATTAAATGAGAAAGTAAAACTGTGCTAGGATCTGTTATTTGTGTCCAAGAGAGCCTGTGGGACTATGCTTCACATCCAGGCTCACCAGGCTGGGGATTCCAGGTCCCGGCCATCCAAAGCGAATCTGCTCAGTGCGCTGGTGGAGAGGACCACCTCCAGCCTGGGGGCTTCAGACCACAACGCCCAACCCAAGCCCCAGAACCCTTTTTCTCACGGGAGCAGGCTGCTGTGGGTTCGTCTGACTGATCAGGGAGGCCTGATTATTCTCCCGGGAGATGACCTGGGAAGGCCATGGTGGGTCCCCACAGTAGGGGGCGGCGCACGGACTGCAATCTGGTTATTCCAGGAAAAAGAAAAAAATGTTGCAGAGGCGGCGGCCATAGGGTTGGGAGCCGGTTATCTCTGGGCCACCTTCCAGCTCTGATAACTGCAGGCCGGGCTCACCGGGTGGGGCTGGCGCCCCGAAGTGGGCCGGGGCGCCGCGGTCTGTAGCCTCTGCTTTGCCCGGCCCCTCCCGCCATGGTCGGGCGCCGGGTCTCCAGGCCGCGCCCAGCCCCATGAGGAAGCAGCGCGGTGCCTGCCAGCCCGAGCTCACCGCGTGCCCTCAGCCGGACAAGGTGGGCAAGGGCCAGGGGGCTCGCTGCTAGACCCCGGGACCCGCACGCACTCCCCTACCCATCCCCGCTCCCCCAGCACCCGGGGCATCCCCCGGAGCTTACTCTGCAGACAGCGGGCTGCGGCCAGGCAGAGGGCGAAGAGTCCTAGGGAGATGCCTCGGGTCTTCCTCCTCCCGCTCGGCAGAGGCCTCATGGGCGAGCCCGGGGCGGCGCGGGCCGGAGTGTGTGCTAGCTGCACCGCGCTGCAGCTCCTATGCAGCCTTCTCTCTTCCTCTGCCTCTGGCTCCCGCAGGTTCTTTAGGGCCAGATGCAGATGAGCTGGTTGTACTCTGGTTGAACCAGTTCCCAAGGATAGAGAAGGGGAGGGGGAGCTGCGGGGGGAAAGAATTAATATGGGAAGGAATGGGAATGCACAGACTCAGAGGTAAATAATGGCAAATAATGAGCAGCCTCCTTCCGTTCACACCCATTTTACTGGTATTGATTCAAGGTTCGGCTGGATGCTAGGTGGCAGGAAGGGAAAGTACTAGCTATTGCTTCAGGACAGCTAGTCATTGGCATCATGGGCAAAGGGAAGGCTTTTAGGAAAGTGAAATGACAGCCTGGAGTGAGAGGGATGAGGGGAGGGGACAGGGAGACTCAGGCTACCCTGATGGGAACCACTGCACAATGATGATATCCATCTATCCACCCATCTGTCCATCCATCCATCCATCCATCCATCCATCCATCCATCCATCCAGGAAATGTTCACCAATCGCCTGCTTATTTGCACAGGTCCTTGCGCGTGGCAGTCACTCAAAGAAACTGGTGGAACGAAGCTAGGCACTGCTAAGTGCTGGGGATACAAGGATGTGGGCACCTCTTTAGAAATCCTAGCAAGAGCCGGGCGCGGTGGCTCATGCCTGTAATCCCAGCACTTTGGGAGGCCGAGGTGGGCAGATCACAAGGTCAGGAGATCGAGCCCACGGTGAAACCCCGTCTCTATTAAAAAAATACAAAAAAAAAAAAAAAAATTAGCCGGGCGCGGTGGCGGGCGCCTGTAGTCCCAGCTACTCAGGAGGCTGAGGCAGGAGAATGGCGTGAACCCGGGAGGCAGAGCTTGCAGTGAGCCGAGATCGGGCCACTGCACTCCAGCCTGGGGGACAGAGCGAGACCCCATCTCAAAAAAAAAAAAAAAAGAAATCCTAGCAAGGGATGGGGGCTGCAAAAAATGAGCAACTGCTGTACAATTCATACGCCGTTAGGATCAGAGAGGCCCAGCGTGCTCTGGGGGCTCAGAGCAAGTGTAATTAGCCCCCAGGAGAGGTCGATGGAGGGGTAGGACAATCAGTTTTGGTCCAAACTAGTCACGAAATTCTATTTCACTTTGTCAAAACTAGAATTTCTAGCTTCACTTGCCACAAGGGGTAGCAGTGTGACCCGGTGCTGGCCAGTGATATTTAAGGGGAAGTCTTTTTGAGGTGTTTCTGGAAAAGTTTTTGCTTTCTTCATAAAAAGGACAGCTAAGGCTGGGACTACCCCTCCCCCTTTCTTTCTGCCTTGAAAACATTTATTCTGTCCAGATCTGTGGCATATGTCTTGCATCTATTAAGTTACATAAATGAATGAAAAAACCATCATGCTAAGTAAGGATGGTGGAGCAGGAAGATAGAAAGACCTAGAAGGGCCGGGCGTGATGGTTCACACCTGTGATCCCAGCACTTTGGGAGGCTGAGGCAGGTGGATTGCATGAGCCCAGGAGTTTGAGGCCAGCCTGGACAAATATACTGAGACCCCATCTCTACAAAAAATACAAAAATTAGCCTGGGCATGGTGGCCCATGTCTGTAGTACTAGCTACTCGGGAGGCTGAGGCAGGAAGATCACTTGAGTCCAGGAGGCAGAGGTTGTAGTGAGCCGTGATTGTGCCACTGCACTCCAGACTGGTGACAGAATGAGACTCTGTTTTAAAAAAAGAAAGAAAAAAAGGAAGACATAGAAGATTATTGTAATCCACTATACTTTCCAATCTTCTTCTGGTTTCTAAAGGAGATTTCTTACCGATTCCAATGTATTCCTGGTGAGGCTGGTAATAGTGGTACCCTGCTGACTGGCTTGGGGTGGGTTTGTCAACCATGCTGTCCATTTGAAGTACCCTGTCTGCCAACCAAAGTATTTGGTTCAAGGATGGGCAGACAGGGCCATCAGAGTCTTCTCTGGAAATGTATGGCCACTGCTGGGATGCTAAAAATGGGATATGAACCTGGGGGTACTGGTGGACCATCTTGTCTGTCATGTGGAGAGGTCCTGGGTTAAGAATGAAACCAAGATGAGACAAACTGAGCTGGGAACTAAGGAAAGAGATAAAGGCCTAACTACATGGGTTGAGTTCTGGGATTCTGCACGGTTGGGTTTGCCATTTATCAGCAAATAAATGCCCTCTTTTGCCTCAGCAAATTTAAGTTGCATTTTTATGATATAAAATTGAGAATGTCCTGCTAAAACAAGTGGTCTTCTTGACATTTTTCTGTTTTCTTTATTAGACATAAAGGGCTTCAGGAATCACTTGCATTCATTTGTTTATCCATCAAACATTTATCAAATCTGCCCCCATATCAGGCAATGTGCTAGGCACTGCAGCTCCAAAGATGAATAATAACTCGTAACTCGTAGTCTCAAAATACTCACAAACTAGTGGAGACAAAATGATTCAAGTTGAGAAAGCCTTCCAGACACAGAGGTTTCTCCTGCTAAGGCTAAGTTGAGAGGAAACTGGCTGTTCTGCTTACTGCTATGAACCCTCGAAATCTGAGATGGGTCTCAATTTAGAAAGTTTATTTTGCCGAGGTTGAGGATGCATGTCTGTGATATAGCCTCAGTAGGTCCTGAACACACGTGCTCAAGGTAGTCAGAGCACAGCTTGGTTTTAAACATTTTAGGGAGACATGAGACATCAATCAACATATACAAGATGAACATTGGTTCTGTCTGGAGAGGCAGGTCAACTTGAAGCAAGGTGGGAAGACTCAATGCAGGAAGGGGTGTTCCAGGTCACAGATGGCTAAGAGACAAATGGTGGCTTTTTCTTGAGTTTCTGATTAGCCTCTCCAAAGGAGATAATCAGATATGCATTTATCTCAGTGAGCAGAGAGATGAATTTGAATATAACGGTAGGCAGGTTTGCCCTAAGCAGTTCCCAGTCTGACTTTTTCCTTTAATTTAGTGATTTGGGGGCCCCAAGAATTTTTTTCCTTTCACATTTCCCCCCTTTTCTTTTTAAAATTTTTTTTGAGGCCGGGCGCAGTGGCTCAAGCCTGTAATCTCAGCACTTTGGGAGGCCGAGACGGGCAGATCACGAGGTCAGGAGATCGAGACCATCCTGGCTAACACGGTGAAACCCCCTCTCTACTAAAAAGTACAAAAAACTAGCCGGGCGAGGTGGCGGGCGCCTGTAGTCCCAACTACTCGGGAGGCTGAGGCAGGAGAATGGTGTAAACCCGGGAGGCAGAGCTTGCAGTGAGCTGAGATCCGGCCACTGCACTCCAGCCTGGGTGACAGGGTGAGAGTCTGTCTCAAAAAAAAAAAATTTTTTTTTGAGAAGGCACTTTAGAAGAAAATGAGTCTCTGGGCTCTGGTTTCATTGGATCTCTCATGGCTTAGAATGGTTTATTCCTAGACAGGTAGGTGCTGAGTTATTAGGAAAGCTCATTATTAGCAGGTTGTGAAGTCTCATGTCCTATGACAATAGGGGGAGGAAGGGAGAAAAACAGTAAACTAAAGAATAATCCTGAAAAATTGATATAGGCCACATTATACTGTGTAGACAAGGATGAGGACAGTTTTCCCAAGGGCTTTCATTGGCTCCATAAGTCAAGTTTGATTCCTTAAAGGAAAGTACACCATTCCAGTCAAAGCCTTGGTAAAATAACCAGTTTCTCCAGTTTTGTCCTGTTACAAATGAAAACAGATTCTTGTTGCACTTATGCAAATAAGTGTATTGTCATGAGTTAATAATGCTCACAAATAGTTTCCAAATTCTGTAGAAATCAAGTAGACAGAAAACAAATATACTCCACCTTTTGTTCATAGGAGTATATTTTACTCAATTGTTAAACGTTGTAAATAACTTAAAAGTTTTCTTGACTCTGAAAAACAGAACAAAGGATCAGCAATGTTTTAGTTAGAAAGATTACTTTAGACTTCTATTAGCTTAGTCCATGTAGATAATTTTTGTTATGTTTGGTATTCATGAACATTTCAGCTCTCCATGAGTTCTGAAAGTTTTCCTCTATTCGGATGTCACAGTCTTCAAAGTTATCCGAAACCTATATTCAAGAGCACCTGTTAGAGTTGTATAGCCAATAATAAAAACACCTTCTAAGAGGACCAACAGAAGACAACAATTATCTGTGCATGACAAAATGTTTTAGGGCAGCCATAGTCAAAGACACAATTGACAAGTAAATTTGTTACCTCTGTGGCACACAATAATTTAACATAACAATTATAATTATTACTGATAATGTACACTAAGTCATATCAGAATTATAGGAGTTTTCCGTAATTTTGTAATACACACCAATAATATATTTAAACAAATACAACCCAGAGAAAACCAAACACCATGACATATTTGACAATGCTTCCTGTAGCATTTATATGCCAAATAAATAAGCCAAATATGTCATTTTTTGGACTTTAGGGAACCTATTAGTAATATCTTAAAGAATTAATTAGGTCAGAAAAAGACAGTTTATAATTTGATTTTGGAAAGTTAGTCAAATATCGAAGGTTTAAAACACTTGATAACACAAAATAGGATTACAGGTCTTGTAAAATAAGTCATTCATTTAACCAAAGTGATAACTCAAGGATTTGTTTAAAAAGGCAAAAACCTTCCTTCTTTGAGAGATAAGACTTAATTTTCCAAATGATAAGCCCTAATGAAAACAGCATGAGGCCAATTAACTTTTTCAAAATTTTATAAACAATTATAAAATTTTAGCCTTGATCATAAGATGTAGCTTCCATAAGCCTTTTATAACCTTTATTAAGGAGTTGGTTAATGCTTCAAGAAAACCTTGTTTATCTGATACAGGGGCCCATATGCTAGTCTTGCATCAGTGTATCTTTGACATTAATGGTTAATTTATGGAGAAACTGAATTGATTTTATCTCTTAAAATTGGTCCTTATAATTTCACACTCTCACCTCTTCTGCAATAGACCCTGGGCCTTGATGAGTTGAATGGCTTTAATTTCTGGTCCTGTGTGTCTCAGGAATGCAGTTTATTTTGATTGGGATCTTTAGTGTTTTTTTTAGATGGAATCCCCCTTTTTTGCCCAGGCTGGAGTGCAGTGGTGAATCTTGGCTCACTGTAACCTCTGCCTCCCAGGTTCAAGCAATTCTCTTGCCTCAGCCTCCTAAGTAGCTGAGATTACAGGTGCCTGCCACCACACCCAGCTAATTTTTGTATTTTTAGTAGAGACAGTGTTTCGCCATGTTGGCCAGACTGGTCTTGAACTCCTGACCTCAGGTGATCAGCCTTCCTCAGCCTCCCAGAGTGCTGGGATTATGGGCATGAACCACCATGCCAGCCTTAATTGACATCTTCTATGGGGCCTGAAAATGAGGCTTTAATTGCGGTCAGTGTTTAACATTTAGAAGGACTTTGTGTCCTTTTTAGACCCAGAAGTCAAAGTCCTGTAACTTAATGTCACAAGTACCTTAAAAGCACGTACAGAAAGGTACACAGATGTAATAACCTTAATTAAAATTTTTTTTTAATCTCAGTTTTTCCCTAAGCAAACCAAAACTCAATAATAATGGCATAGGAATTATTTTGATAAAAAAACATAAAGTCTGTTAGGCCAGTTACCAAAAGGCAAAAGAAAAGACCTTCTGTAGTGTACAGAATATTTTGTTAGAAAGAAACATTTCCTTTAGATGTTTAAGAAAATATTGTTAGCATCAACCCACAACAAACAGAACTTGAGGAAAAAAACTTACATGAGTTGAAAATGAGTTGAAGGAGAGCATTATTATTTTGAGCCTTTTAAAAGAAGAAAGAAAACTGAAAATGGAGTGATCCAATAAAAGTTAAGCTTTGGATTAAAAACATTAAAATCACTTATAATCAATTAAGAGTAAAACAATCCCTTAAGGAAATTTTATTGTTCTAATCAATTCCTTAGTGTACAAGTTTTTTTTCACATCAAATCCAATCTCTAGAAAGTCCATTATAATTTCCCTTTAATTATAGATAACTTGATCACATAAAAGTTTTTGATTTTTTAAAATAAATCCTCTTATTGTGACTTACACAGACCATTCATGACATGCTTGGACTTTCCGGTTTGTCCTGAATATCCCTCTTTCTTAAACTACTGTCATCTTGTTCTAGGTCTAAATTTACCATACAGTATTCTTTCTCATATAAAATTATTTCCCTTTAAGCTTTCTTGCAAAAAACAAACAAACAAACAATAAAAACTCTTTATTTCTGTAACTTTCTTTACATCTCTCTTATTTCCTTGTTCCTTTTACCTTGTTTTATACATAACTTTTAAATAAGCTTTGAATTACACAAAAATCGTTCACCTTTTTAAAAACGACACTTTTTTTTTGGAAAGACTGTTTTCCTACAATATATTCTTATTGGAAAATACCCAGATATTGACATATCTATTATTTAATTTAATATAACTTTAGATTCTAAATTATGACAAGTTTGTCTACAAGTATTTATCCCATTACATTTGTCTACTTATTTTATTCATTTACCTAGATTATTTATGAAAACTGTGATAGTCATCACTTAAAGTTATGTGCCATTGCAAAATTTTAACTGAGACAGTGAGAAAGATCTGCCCTAACTGACTCCATCTTGCTTCTAATCTCTAAGCTGTCCTTGTTCATTCCTGGGCTTTGGGAGGAACTTAATTTATAGTTTAGCTTTGAAACAAATGTGATAACAGTACTTTCCCCAAACAAACCTCCTTACTGCCTGTAGGCTAGACTGTCTAAACCCAGAAGATTGGAAGTTATGATAATTTTACTAAATAATTCAAGATTAGCTATTTTCATTAAACCAATATCAATGTCTTATTTATTAAAGAGTACAGAAGCAAAGAGCATTCTGTCTTGGGCTGGGTTTATAGTTTTGTTACCCCTACACCAAATTTTGACACCTTATAGTGTATGGCAGGGATAAATATGAAATTGCCTGATTAATAATTGCAAAGAGAAATGTATGCTGGCAATTCTTAAGATATTTCTAATATTACTTTACCAATAAATTTAAAGCTAGCTTATTTATTAAAGATTTTACTTAAGTAAAATCATAAATCAAATGCATTTTTGAAAAGCATTTTGACTAGTCTTTCCTTTTTCTGATAAAGTATTTGATTTAAGCACTTTTATTTTCTTTAAGTCAATTAATTAGAACTCTTTTATATATTTTCAGTAGTGACACATTGTGTACACAACACATAAATACATAGACAGAGGTATGCCAATAGAAGTATACCTTATAGATTCATAAAAACCTTTTCAGATTCTTGATAACCTGTTTCACAACCCGAGGCAGTTGTCAGGTAAATAGCCTTAAATTTTCATGTTAAAAGAAACAATTCAGGTGAAAATCAAATGGCAAAATTTGCAGTATAAGGAACAGAGAGAAAAAGTCTGGTACTGCTAGAGAAAGATTAAAGATGGATGCCAAACCAAACATGAAATTACAAACATTTATCAGAGGATTGTATAAGGAGATAAATTTTATTTAGATAGGGACTACCTATCTTTTAACTGGATCTCTGAGCTCTGGGCAGAACCCACACTGAATCCTGGGTTTCCAAAAAGGGAGAATTATTTTGAGGTTAGACCATTTGATGCTTTTACTGTGCATTAAAAAAATTTGTTTTTAAACAAAGACATTTCTAAGTGTCTAAACTACACTTCTTCTTAACCCCACAGTAGCCTGAGTTGCAATAGCTATTAATGAAGAAAACAAAGTTCAGTCAACTGAGAAAAGAAAAAAAACTTTTGCTCAAAAAAAAGACAAGGGCCTAGGAAAGAAAAAAAACAAAAACAAAAACATGAAGGCCTTTTAAATACAAATATGCACACATGCACACATACACACACATCTTGGATTTTAGCTTTTAATTAAGCTGACTTTTAACTATCGAGTACCTTTTAAAAATTTTTTTTAAATCTCATTACTATATTTCAGCTAAGACAAATTGCTGCTATTTCAGAAGTACCAAGTATCAAACCAGAAAGGGCTTGATTTAGGAACCAAACCCAGATGGTCATGACGGAAAAAAAATGCAGAACCATAGCTATCGAACTGCAGTGTGGGGTGATAGCCATTGCTTTCAGTTTGGTCTGGCTAGAAAAAGGTGGCCTTGTTATGTAAACAAAGTCCCTTTAGTAGTCAATGTAAAAAATATTTGCTTTTTCTTTTTTCCTTTTTGCTGGCCAAATACGGCCACCACCACACCAACTTTTTGTGTGTGGGTGTGGGTGGGGGCAGAATTTAGCCACTTTAGAGGACTTGTTCCCCATAATTTGAATTTTTCCTTCAGATTTGATCAAGTCAGATAGAGTTAATCAAAACCAGTGGGAAAAAGACCAAAATGACAACAAAACAGAAACGAACAACAACAACAACAACAAAACAATTAAGCCAAACAAATGATGGCACAATGTATATGATCACTGAGCACTCTTATGGTAAGGAGAAATTACGACAAACTTGTTAATCTTAACTTTAGCCAAGACAAACCCTAATTCAGTTACTTACCTAGGGATTGGCCTCAGGCTCAAGACTGCTCTCTACCATTCTAGGAGCAGGAAAAAATACTAATCTTTTGTGTTGGAAGCAAGCTCAAACTCTATAAAGGAGTTACCTGCCTTCCATAATCATGGAAATAGGAAATCTTGCTTTCCTTACTGGAAGCAAATAAAACTCCAAGAAAGAGGAGTCGTACAGTAAAATAAACTTTAGATCTCTATCAAATTTTGGGAGATCAGTGATTTTCTGAATGTGCTCTCAGACCTCAAGAAATTGTCCTCTTGGTTTGAGCCATAAAGTTAGCTCGTGCTGGTACCAAGCACCGATAGGAGATTTGTCAAAGGTAAGGGGCATCTTCATGCAGAATCCCTTCATGGTTACCAAAACGTGAATCCTGGAAGTCTGAGACAGGTTTCAGTTAATTTAGGAAGTTTCTTTTGCCAAGGTTGAAGATGCATGCCTATGACACAGCCTCAGGAGGTCCTGATGACATGTGCACAAGGTGGTCAGAGCACAGTCTGGTTTTATACATTCTAGGGAGACATGAGATGTCAATCAACATATGCAAGATGTACATTGGTTTGGTCTGGAAAGGTGGAACAACTTGAAGCAAAGGCAGGAAGACTCAAAATGGGGAGGGAGCTTCCAGGTCATAGGTAGATAAGAGACAAGTAGTTGCATTCTTTTAAGTTTCTGACTAGCCCCTCCAAATGAGGCAATCAGATGTGCGTTTATCTCAGTGAGCAGAGGGGTGACTTTGAATAGAGTGGGAGGCAGGTTTGCTCTAAGCAGTTTCCAGCTTGACTCTTCCATTTAACTTAGTGATTGAAGGGCCCCAAGATTTATTTTTCTTTCACACTGCCATATACCTGGCACCTGGCATCTGGCACGTGGTAGATGGGTAATAACAATTTGTTAAGTGGATATAAGAATGATAAAAATGGAAGTCAGAAATGTAAGTTAGTGAGAAGGAAGAAGGTCATGAGATAAAGAGCTGACAAATGTTGGAGTGACTCAGTGATGCTGTGAATTTTGTCTCCTGCCTCTGCCTTCTCCGAGCTCTCTGGCTATGGAGAAGTGACATCAAGTCTCTGCACTTTTGAAGTGGTGGGACTGTACCAGAAATTGTCTGTCCTGGCTGCACATTAGAAAACAAAAACAAACAAAAAAAACCACCGTGGCCTGGGCCTCACTCCAGTTCAATTGAATCAGATTTTCGGAGGGTAGGGCTGAGGCATAAGTGTCTTTAGAAAGCTCTCTGAATGATTTTGATGTGCAGCCAGGGTAGAAAACCACTGCTCTAGATTGGAGGCTTCTCACAGTCATGTGTGATGCCTTTTTAGGTCCAAGTTGATTGTATCTTTTCTGTAGTACAGGATTTCATAGAGGGGAGGAAGGAGATCGCATGGGTCCATTTAAGACATGATTGTATTTACCATTTTATTCATTCAACAAATATTAATTAAGTGCATACAGGATCTCAGGCACGGTATTAGCTGGTGGAGTCAGTGGTGGGGAAGGCAGGGAAGAGAGTGTGAAAAGCAGATTGGGTCTGTATGCTGACTCCTCACGATGCTTGTTTTTTGCTGAAAGGATATAACTCAAGATTCACAACTAGTATGAAATGTTGGCTCTTCCTTTGCAATCTTTGGCACACACTGTAGCCCTCAGGTATTTTTAACTCTTCTCAATAGTCAGCCACTCTGGAAAAAAACAACACCCACCAGTGTTTGTTTTCTCAAAATCCTAGGATATATTTCTCACTTCTAAGAGAAGTAAATGGTGTCTGTTTATAGTGACCTAGCTTTATGACAGCCACACATCCCCATGCATTTCTCCTTTTTGAGAACAGTCCTAATTAAAATATACTATTCTGTTGTTCCTGTAAGTACATTTGAATTTGTGAAAATATGCAAATAGATCACCATATTCAGATGGCTCATAAGTTCTTAGTGCTTTCATCTTTCTTGAAAATATGTTTGTTGTTTATTATGGGATGTGTGTTATGGTGCCAAGCAGGTGGCTGAACTGCAAGGGGAACTTGTGTTGCATGCTACTGTATAGAAGACATACATGCAGTAAGGAAACTTATACAAACCTTTGTTAAAGTTGTTCCTTTGGGCTTTTATCGTGCCATATGGTGTGCTAAGTGCTAAGTCTCCAAACTGAGCTGATTTGTATTCCTGACATCACCCTGGAACCACATGGAGGCCAAGCCTAGTAAAAGGGAAATGCGTACTAGGTGGTCACTAGTTCCTTCTTTGAACTCTGATGGTACAAAGTGCCTGAGCCAAGCAGCAGCCTGTGTTTAGCGTCTATAACCAGAAATCGTGGTGATTGATGCATGCAAACCTTAGTTCCCCTATAAGGCTGTGAAAGCAAAATATCTTGGTGCCCCCAAATCACTAAGCTAAAGGGAAAAGTCAAGCTGGAAACTACTTAGGGTAAACCTGCCTCCCATTCTATTCAAAGTCACCCCTCTGCTCACTGAGATAAATGCATATCTGATTGCCTCCTTTGGAGAGGCTAAACAAGCAAACACATAACATATGTGATTACTGAGCAGTCTAATGGCAAGAAGAAATTAAGACCAGCTGGTTGTTAATTTTCATTTTAGCCAAGACAAACCCCAATTCAGTTACTTACCTCGGGATGGGTCTCAGGCTGAAGACTGCTCTCTACATCCTAGGAACAGGAAAAAAAAAATCATCTTCTCTGTTGAAAGTGAAGTTTGCCTACCTTTCATTATCATGAAAGTAGGAAAAACTGTGTTCCCTGTGTTGGAAGCAAGTAAAACTCCCCCCAAAAAGGGAATTGTACCACAAAATTAACCAAAATGAACTTTAGATCTTGACCAAATTTTGGGAGATCAGGGACTCTCTGGAGGTGGTTCTTCCAGGCCTCAGCAAATTGTCCTATTGGTTTGAACCATACAGATAGCTCAAACTAGTACCAAGCACCGATATATTTGTCAAAGGTCAGAGGCACCTCCACTCAGAATCCCTTTGTGGTTACCAAAATGTGAACCCCCAAAATCTGAGACAGGTTTTGGTAAATTTAGAAAGTTTATTTTGCCAAGGATAAGGATGTGTGCCCGTGACACAGCCTCAGGAGGTACTGAGGACATGTGCTAAAAGCTAACATCCAAGATGCGTTTGTGTGTGCATGTGCATTTGTATTTAAAATAACTTTGTGTTAGGCCGGGCGCGGTGGCTCAAGCCTGTAATCCCAGCACTTTGGGAGGCCGAGACGGGTGGATCACGAGGTCAGGAGATCGAGACCATCCTGGCTAACATGGTGAAACCCCGTCTCTACTAAAAATACAAAAAACTAGCCGGGCGTGGTGGCGGGCGCCTGTAGTCCCAGCTACTCGGAGGCTGAGGCAGGAGAATGGCGTGAACCCGGGAGGCGGAGCTTGCAGTGAGCCGAGATCGGGCCACTGCACTCCAGCCTGGGCGACACAGGGAGACTCCGTCTCAAAAAAAAAAAAACTTTGTGTTTTTATTCTTTCTTTTCTCTCCTAGGACCTTGATCTTTTTTTTTTTTTTTTTTAAGCAAAAGTTTGTTTTTTCTCAGTTGGCTGCATTCTGTTTTCTTTATTTACTTCTGCTGTCTCTCCTTTCTCTTGCACCCTCTGCTGCATGACGGACCTAAAGTAGTTTATAAAAGACTGGGGTTTCTTAAAGGAAATGGAGAAGGTGCCAAACTTCGTTTGGGAAAGAAACCTGTTTTTCCTTATGGAACCCAAAGAGTGTGAACAGACAAGCGTGTCTCAGCTTTTAAACTGTTTCCTTTCGTACTGTGTTACCTGATCTACTGACTAAAATAGTTATTGCAACAGAGGCTACTCTTGGGTTCTTAAAGAAGAGTGCAATTTAGACACTTAGAAATGTCTTTGTAATAAGAAAGATTTTTTTCTAAGTCCACTGTAAAACATCACATATTATTATTATCATAATAATTCTTCCTTTTTGGAGACCCAGGATTCAGTGTGGGCTCTCCCCACAGCTCAGAGATCCAGTTAAAAGATAGGTAGTCCCTACCTAAATAAAATTGGTCTCCTTATACAATCCTCTGATAGGTATTTATAATTTTATGTTTGATTTGGCATTCATCTTTAATCTCCCTCTAGCACACCAGACTTTTTCTCTCCATACTATTTGATTTTCACCAGAGTTGTTTTCTTTAATATGCAAATTTAAAGCTATTTAGCTGACACTTGCCTAGGGTTATGAAATATGTTATCAAGAATCTGAAAGTCTAAGATAGGAGAAAAAAGGTTTTTATAAATCTTTAAGATGTACTTCTATCAGCATATCAAATATGTCTATGTGTTTATGTGTGGTGCACACAATGCTTCACTACTGAAAATATATAAAAGAGCTCTAATTAATTGACTTAAAGAAAAATGAAAGCACTTAATTCAAATACTTTATCAGAAAAATGAAAGACTGGCCAAATGCTTTGTCAAGTTTACATGACTTAAGTAAAATCTTTAATAAATAAGCTGGCTTTAAAATTATTGGTAAAGTAATATTAGAAATGCCTTAACAATTACCAGCATACATTTCTATTTGCATTTATTGATCAAGCAATTTCATACTTATCCCTGCCAAAGGTGTCAAGATTCAGCATAGAGGTTACAAAATCCAAAAGACTTTAAACAGAAAAGGGGGGAAATGTGAAATGAAAACATCTTGGGGTCCCCAAATCACTAAGCTAAAGGGCAAAATCAAGCCAGGAACTGCTTAGGACAGACCTGCCTCCCATTCTATTCAAAGTCACCCCTCTGCTCACTGAGATAAATACATCTGTTTGTCTCCTTTGGAGAGGCTAATCTGAAACTCAAAAGAACGCAGCCATTTGACTCTGAACTACCTATGACCTGGAAGTCCCCTCCCCACTTCAAGTTATCCTGCCTTTTCCAGACCGAACCAATATTAATTTTACATATGTTGATTGATGTTTTATGTCTTTCTAAAATATATGAAACCAAACTGCTCTCTGACCACCCCAGGCACATGTCATCAGGACCTCCTGAGGCTGTGTCACAGGTGCGAGTCCTCAGCCTTCGCAAAATAAACTTGCTAAATTAACTGAGACCTGTCACCTTTCTGTATTTTGATATTGGGGGTAGTTTCATGGGCATACATTATGAAAATAAGTAATTCAAAATCTAAGCTGTTGGAATTCTAAACTATTTTGAGCCTTCAGGGAATGTGAATTTCAGGTCCTGAGTCACATGACAGGCAGCTATAACCTAGAAAGTTGTAAACCTTAATATCTCTGACTATACAGATTCTTTTTCCTTATCTGCATTGTTTTGTAAAATGCTGCAAATGGCTAAAGGGCACCAGGAAAGACCCCTTCCCTCTCCACTGTTGACTTTTATTATAGATTAACCTCTCTTTTACCTTTCACACAAAGATTTCATGATTGTCACATTGCCTTAAAATGGAATGTTATTCAACTCCTGGGTGATGGGTTCAATCAATTATACTTCAAATCTAGGCATCATGCAATGTACTTTTGTAACAAACCTGCACATGTAATTCCTTAATCTAAAATAAAAGAAAAAGAGGCTCACCTGCAAAATCATTCATTAAAACTTGGGGGAAAAGATGGAATGTGAAATGCAATTTTTGTCACTGGAAAGTGCAAGGCTCTTGTATTGGTTCAAACCTTGAGAAGGCACCAACAAACAACTCAAGGAGGTGTGGAGCAACATGCTGTTTTAATGAGCACCTGCGTGCAGACAGGCTGAGGCCTAAAATGGCATCAGTCCCAAAAGTGAGGACGGGACAGGGGTTTTATAGTCTACTGTAAACAGGAAGTGTTCCGGTCTGACATAACTGCTACGTGGTACCCAGACAGCGCCTCTCTCTCGATCTCCAGGGGGCACATGTCCTCCAGCCAGCTATCTTCCTGCTTCTGCTATCTTGCTGACTCGCGCTGCTGACACAAAGCCACTTGGGACTGGGCCTGAGGAGGGAGGAGTTATTCATCCCCCCAAGCTTTCAGGCCCCAGGGAGAATCTTTCATTCTTGTCTATTTGGTTATAGAAAAGGGAAAAGCGATGACTTTCTCAATGACACCTCGGAAAAAAGAAACACTTAATTTTGGGGATATTCTTGAAAGATGAGTTGGTATCCATCGTGTCATTGTAGCAGGAGCATCGTCTGTATTGTCTGGTGGTTAACTGTAACAAGAGTTTTAATGGCTTTTATTATCAGTGGGATAATACGAGGAGAAATAGGAGAAACCCAATGATGAAGATTATTGTCCCTACCAGAGTTCTAAATCCTCCTCGGTTAGAGAGCCACCCTCCTGGAAGGTTCGTCGGGTCTCATCCCTTCCAGATTTGGACTGGTACATGGGTTACTTTTCTGATGTTTGAGGTGATCTCTAGAACTGCTTTTCTGTTATTGTCTATGTTAAGACAACAATTGGAAATATTAAACTTACCACAGACCCCACCCTCTTCTGCTAATAAGTAGTCTAGTGCTAGCCTGTTTTGATACATTGCCGCACACATTTGGTTTGGTTGTTGTGTGAGCATTTCCAGGGCTGAGGCAATTTGGTTAGTGATTGTCTATAGAACAGCCTATAATCTAATTATTCTATTTAGCATATATATGGGAGTGCAATAACCCCATGAACCATCCCCAGCCCAAGTGGCAGGGCCGTAGTATTTGATGATCCATCGTGGAAGCCATTTGTCCTCTTGCCATCTTTGGCTTCCTCCTACCTTTAAGGATCGTTTTCTCTGTTTAGGTTATCATATACAGGGACTTCAAGGGTGTTGCCCACCTGCTTTGGAAGTAAAAAGAATCCAGGTTTAATTGTGCCTAGGAATCAAGTATTTTGCCAGTGATAACGTAGTCATGAGTAAGCCTGGGTTCCACATATCCAAAAGAATCCATCAGGGGCAATCCATTGTAGGCTAGTGTTCATAGGATTGTCCCATAGTGCACTTAGGTGGGGATATGTGGCATAAGGGTTAGTGGTGTCTGTACAGTACCAGGCCTTTTTGGACAAGACAAAATTGAGGTAGCTTAAGTTAGAAGGAGACCAAGCTCCATGGGGTAACCTTGGCCACCACTCTGCTGTGGAGGCATTGACTGTTAGGGTTTGGTGACAGGGGCTTTTACCTATGGTGCAATAGGTTTCATCAGTCAACTTGTGGGATATGCACACTGTCCCTCTTACTGGGTTGCTAAATGTCCAGGACTGTGGGTGTTCCTGAGGAGTGAAAGTGAGGCTGGGGTTTTGGGATGTTAAGCTCCCCCACATACCTAGCAATTGAGCACACTCATGGTAAGCGCGATGCGTTCTCCTAGATCTACAAGCAGTTTTTTTTCCTGGCTTGGGAAGGGAAATACCACGGGTGATTTTTGGGGAGGGAGTTGTTGGTTTTGGCTTTTGCTTTGGCTATAATCTGTTCTCTCTTTATATCCTCTAGCACTTGAGTGTTTACTCCCCGTTGTCCAATTTTGGTGCAGCAAAGCCACTGCTTACCTTTTGGACATATAGCCCCATCATGACTGCCAGATACTTCTAAATTTTTTACTTTATAATAACTTTTCCCTGATTCAACACATTCCTCGATTAAGGTTCCATAACAGGATTTTTCTATATGAGTATGGTAAATAAAGGATTGTTGCATTTTTTTCTCCGTAGTGGAAAGACTGATAACACTCATGGCAGCTCAGAGGGGCTGCTGTGGACAGCAGGGCAGCTACTGACAATATTAGGATTGTGGTGAGGGATATTCCTGTATTAAGACTTTTGGTTGGAAGTGAGGTACAGCAGGCGGTTGGGTAGATACAGGCCATTTCTGAAAGCAGGTGATTAGTCTTCCTTGTGTTCTGGTTCTAAGAAAAAAATTTTTTTGGGGTTAATTCAAGCTTTGTAGGAGAAATTGGGCTAGACAAACACTTAGCTGTTAATGTTCTGGAGGAAGAAGTAGCCTTGGGGGTGAGTTTGACCCTGGTGCGATGGATCCAGTGGGAGAGTTCTTGGACTCTCACTGCAGTTGGCATGCTGAGTATCACAGTGTAGGGGCCTGTCTACTTCGGTTGTAGTTTTTTGTGAGGGTCGGGTTGGCAGATAAACATGTCTGTGCCTGCAAGACAGTTGAGAAGACAAGGAGGTGTCAACAGGGAGAGGCATGGCCTCATTTGCTGCTTAGAAGTTATGGTAATCTTCCTAAATTCAAGATGTAGCTATTTTCATTAAACCAATATCAATGTCTTATTTACTAAAAATTACACAAGTGAAGAACATTGTGTTTTGGGCTTGGTTTATAGTTTTGTAACCCCTATGCCAAATTTTGACACCTTATAGTATTTGGCCAGGATAAATATAAAATTGCTTGATCAATAAATGCAAACCAAAATGTATGCTGGAAATTCTTAAGATATTTCTGTTATTATTTCATTAATTTTTTTTTTGTGACGGAGTCTCGCTCTGTCGCCCAGGCTGGAGTGCAGTGGCCGGATCTCAGCTCACTGCAAGTTCCGCCTCCCGGGTTCACGCCATTCTCCTGCCTCAGCCTCCTGAGTAGCTGGGACTACAGGCGCCCGCCACCTCGCCCAGCTAGTTTTTTTGTATTTTTTTAGTAGAGATGGGGTTTCACCGTGTCAGCCAGGATGGTCTCGATCTCCTGACCTCGTGATCCACCCGTCTCGGCCTCCCAAAGTGCTGGGATTACAGGCTTGAGCCACCGCGCCCGGCCATTTCATGAATAATTTTAAAGCTAGCTTATCTATTAAATATTTTACTTAAGTCATGTAAACTTGAAAAAGCATTTGAATAGTCTTTTTTTTTTCTGATAAAGTATTTGATTTAAGCACTTTTATTTTTCTTTAAGCCAACTAATTAGACCTCTTTTATATATTTTCAGTAGTGGAACATTGTGTGCACCACACATAAATATATAGACATATTAGGCATGCTGATAGAAGTAGATCTTATAGATTCATAAAACCCTTCCTTTTTTCCCCTATCTTAGACTTTCAGATTCTTGATAAACTGTTTTATAACCCTAAACAGGTGTCAGCTAAATAGCCTTATATTTGCATATTAAAGGAAACAACTGTGGTGAAAATCAAGTAGCAAAATTTAAATCATAAGGTATGGAGAGGAAAAGTATGGTATGCTGGTGGGAGATTAAAGATGGATGCCAAATCAAACATAAAATTATGAAAATCTATCAGAGAATTGTATAAGGAGACCAGTTTTATTTAGATAGGGACTTCTTATCTTTTAACTGGATCTCTGAGCTCTGGGGCGAGCTCATACTGAATCCTGGGTTTCCAAAAAGGAAGAATTATCATAAGGCTAGACCACATGATGTTTATATAGTGCACTTAAATAATTTTTTTTTAAAAAACAAAGACATTTCTAAGTGTCTAAACTATACTCTTCTTTAAAAGCCCAAGAATATCCAGGCATGGTGGCTCATGCCTGTAACCCCAGCACTTTGGGAGGTCAAGGCAGGCAGACCACTTGAGGTCAAGAGTTCAAGACCACCTTGGCCAACATGGTGAAACCCCATCTCTACTAAAAATACAAAAATTAGCCAGGCATGGTGGTGGGTGCCTGTAATCACAGCTACTCAGGAGACTGAGGCAGGAGAATCACTTGAACCCAGGAGACAGAGGTTGCAGTAAGCCAAGATCAAGCCACTGCACTCCAGCCTGGGTGACAGATTGAGACTCTATCAAAAAACAAAAAAGAAACAAAAAAACCAAGAATAACCTCTGTTGCAATAATGATTTTAGTCAATAGATCAGGTCACTGCACTTCAGCCTGGGTGACAGATTGAGAGTCTGTCAAAAAACAACAACAACAAAAAACAAGAATAGCTTGTGTTGCAATAATGATTTTAGTCAATAAATTAGGTCAAAAAGAAGCAGTTTAAAAGCTGAGATGAACTTGTCTGTTTATACCCTTGAGGTTCCATAAAGAAAAACAGGTTTCTCCCCTAAAGGGAGTCTGGCACCTTCTCCATTTTCTTTAAGAAACCCCAGGTTGCCGGGCGCGGTGGCTCAAGCCTGTAATCCCAGCACTTTGGGAGGCCACGAGGGATGGATCACGAGGTCAGGAGATCGAGACCATCCTGGCTAACGTGGTGAAACCCCGTCTCTACTAAAAAATACAAAAAAACTAGCTGGGTGAGGTGGCGGGTGCCTGTAGTCCCAGCTACTTGGGAGGCTGAGGCAGGAGAATGGTGTGAACCCAGGAGGTGGAGCTTGCAGTGAGCTGAGATCGTGCCACTGCACTCCAGCCTGGGCGACAGAGCAAGACTCCGTCTCAAAAAAAAAAAAAAAAAAAAAAGAAACCCCAGGTTATTATAAATGAGTTTAGGTCCCTCATGCAGCAAAAGTTGCAAGGGAAAAAGGAGAGACAGCAGAAGTAAATGAAGAAAACAGAATTCAGTCAACTGAGAAGAAAATAACTTTTGCTCAAAAAAAAAAGACAAGGTCCTAAGAGAGAAAAAACAAAAACAAAAACATGATCTTTTAAATACAAACACACACAGACACACATATCTTGGATGTTAGCTTTTTATTAAGCTGACTTTAACCACTGAACTCCTTAAAAAAATCTTTTAAAATCTCATTACTGTATTTCAGCTAGGACAAATAGGCACTATTTCAGAAGTACCAAGTATCAAACCAGAAAGGTCTTGATTTAGGAACCAAACCCAACCTGTTGTGGTGGAAAAAATAATGCAGAACCTTAGCTATTGAACTGACCTGCAGTGTGAGGCAACAGCCATTGCTTTCAGTTTAACCTGGCTCACACAATGTTATATAAATGTTATATAAATAAAATCCCTTTAGTAGTCAAAATCAAAATAATAAATCTTTCCTCTTTTTTATTTTTCTTTTTCTGACCATTTTGCTCCACCTTACCACACTATGTTTTTTGGTATGTGTTGGGGGAAATTTAACCATTTCAGAGGACTTGTTCCCCATAATTTGAAACTTTCCTCTGGATTTGAGTGAGTCAGATAATATTGGTAAAACCCAACGGGAAAAAGATTAAAAGGACAACAAAATCAGGAACGTACAACAACAAAACTGTTAAGGAAAACAATCACAAAACTTAGATGATTACTGAGCGCTCTTATGGTAAGGAGAAATTAAAACCCGCTGGCTGTTAGCTTTAGCCAAGACAAAACCCCAGTTCAGCTATTTACTTAGGGATGAGTCTCAGGCAGAAGACTGCTCTCCACCATCCTAGAAGCAGGAGAGAAAACCCCATCTTCCCTGTTGGAAGCCAGCTCAAACTGCATAAAGGAGTTACCAGCCTTCCATCATCATGGAAGCAGGAAAACTTGCCTTTCCTGTTGGAAACAAATAAAACTCCCAATAAAGGGAGTTGTATAGCAAAACAATCTTTAGATCTTGACCAAATTTGGGGAGATCAGGTCCTTTCTGGAGGGGGTGCTCCCAGACCTCAGCAAATTGTGCTATTAGTTTGACCGTAAAGTTAGCTCATGCTGGTACTAAGCACTGATAAGAGATTTGTCAAAGGTCAGGGCATCTCCACTCAGAATCCCTCCGTGGTTATCGGAATGTGAGCCCCGAAAATCTGAGACAGGTCTCAGCTTATTTTTCCAAAGTTGAGGATGCACATCTGTGACACAGCCTCAGGAGGTCCTGATGACATGTGCCCAAGGTGGTCAGAGCACAGCTTGGTTTTATACATTTTAGGGAGACATGAAACATCAATCAACATATGTGAAATGAACATAGGTTCAGTCCAGAAAAGACGGAACAACTTGAAGCAAAAGTGGGACAACTCAAAGTGGGACAACTCAAAGTGGGAGGGGCTTCCAGGTCGTCGGCATTACAGGTGTGATACAAATGACACAAATGGTTACATTCTTTTGAGTTTCTCATTAGCCTCTCCAAAGGAGGCAATCAGATATACATTTATCCCAGTGAGCAGAGGGGTGACTTTGAATAGAATGGGAGGCAGGTTTGCCCTAAGCAGTTCCCAGCTTG
>NW_012104976.1:2914161-2918757 GCF_000951045.1 Mandrillus leucophaeus
AAAAAAAAAAAAAAAAAAAGAACTAAGGATAATCCCACTACCCTTTGCTGACTCCTTTTTCCAACTCAGCCTGCCTGCACCCAGGTGAAATAAACAGCCTTGTTGCTCACACAAAGCCTGTGGGTGGTCTCTGCACACGGAAGCGCATGACAGTTATATACATAGAATCATACAGCATTTAGTTTTTGTGTCTGGGTTTCTCCTGCCATCATGATTTTGAGATTCATCCACTTTGTTGTGTGTATCAATATTGTATTCCTTGCGATTCCATTTTATGGATATATTAGAGTCAGTGTATTCATTCATCTTTACTGAACATTTGTGTTAATTTTAGTTTTTGTTTATTGATGTCAGTCTGTTTTATCATCTTCACTGCATTATTACTATCTGAAATTACTTTATTCATCTATTTGTTTATATTTGACTTTCTTCTTTTCCCCAACTAAGCCAACAGCATCTTATTTTCTTGTTCTTCACTTTATCTGCAGTGCCTGTGCATGATAGGAGCTCATGTGTGAACTAATTCCAGGAATTCCATTCCTGGGTTATACTTGAAGCATTCCTGAATTCATATACTAGCTATGGCATTATTGGCTTTGTGACCCTGAGCAAATTGCTTCACCTCTCTGAACTATGGTTCCTTAATCTTTAAATTGAGTATTATCATACTATCTCACCAGGTTGTTGTGAAGATAAAGGAGAATTTCTGACGCCAGAAAGCCAGTGCTGTCCTAAGTGCCTTACCTGTAATGACTCATTTAGTCCTTTAATCAGTTAATCAACCCCATGAATAAAGTACTATTGTTTATTTTCTTTTTTATTTTTCTTTCTTTTTTTTTTTTGAGACTGAGTCACAATCTGTCACCCAGGCTGGAGTGCAGTAGCATGATCTTGGCTCACTGCAATCTCTGTCTCCTGGGCCATGCAATTCTCCTGCCTCAGCCTCCTGAGTAGTTGGGATTACAGACATGGGCCACTGTACCCAGCTAATTTTTGCATTTTTAATAGAGATGGGGTTTCATCATATTGCCAGACTGGTCTTGAACTCCTGACCACAAGTGATCCACCTGCCTCTGCCTCCCAAAGTGCTGGGATTACAGGCATGAGCCACCATACCTGGCCTTTTAATTTTTTAAGACAGGATTTCACTGTGTTGCCCTAGCTGGAGTGCAGTGGTGTGACCTCGGTCCGCTGCAACCTCTGCCTCCTGGGCTCAAAAGATTCTTGCGCCTCAGCCTCCCAGGTAGCTGGGATTACAGGCACATCCCACCACACCTGGCTAATTTTTGTATTTTCAGTTGAGATAGGGTTTTGCCATGTTGGCCAGGCTGGTCTTGAACTCCTAGTCTTAAGTGATCTGCCCACCTCAGCCTCCCAAAGTGCTGGGGTTATAGGCATGAGCCACTGCACCTGGCCAAAAAGGTACTATTATTTTCATTCTATCTGTTTTATAAATTGCAAAGCTGAGGCACAGAGTTAGTGAGTGGCAGAGCTTTACTTGAGCCCAGGCTGTTTAGCTTATAAAACTCTTCTCCCCGTCATTCTGTTATTCTGCTTTTCTATGCTATTAAATGAGATAGTATATGAAGTGCCTAGCACAGTATCCAACACATACTACCTTCACAATAAATACTGGTTTTTTTTCTTAGGTACAAAGTCACAGAGTGAGATGCCAAACATCTCACCATTTACCTACACTTTTGGGATCATATATGAAAGAGAGTAGCAAGTAAAATTCAGTATAATTTTGAAGATTGTGTTATACAGTATTATTTTCATCATCTTGACATTTTAATTTCTTGGGTTTGGGACATGATTATAAGTACCGGGAAGTGTGACATGTTTGTCAAATAAATCAGTTTGACTTTATATATTTTTAGTAAATTGGTTGTCAACAGTTGCTCATACTCACGTCCCAGAAAGGGTCTCCCAAGCCCATTCTTGGGTCTGGCCTGAGAGTGAGGTCTAATCCTGAGAGTAGTCAGCCTGGCTTTGCAACTCACCAAGAACCACAGGGGACCAGTAAATGTAAAAGGTATCAGTATGGGACAGGTACCAGCCCAAAAGGATGGATCAGCTATTTTTGAAATCCCCATTGCAAAATTATAACTGAGACACTGAAAGAGATCTGACCTACCCAACGCCATCTTGCTTCTAACCTCCAAGTTGTCTTTGTTTATTCCTGGGAGTAGACTAAACTAACTTTGGGAGGAATTTAGTTTGTAATTTAAAACAAAGACAATAACAGCACTTTCCCAAAACAAACCTCCTTCTTACCTGGGGACTAGACTTTGTAGGATTAATAAATTAGCCACAAGATTATAACTTATGGTTTAGGATTTATGCAGCTGGAGGCTACAAGATTCTGACCCTCCCTAAACTGCTCCTAAGATCAGTGCTTGAGACATTTTGCAGACCCTGCACTTGATGGATCAGCTGGCACCACCCAGATCCATAAACTGGCTCATCTGATTTTGTGGCCTCCACCCAGGAACTAACTCAGCACAAGAAGATAGCTTCAACGTTCTATGATTTAATCTCCGACCCAATCAATCAGCACTCTTGACTCACTGGCCTTTCCCCACCTCCCAAATTATCCTTAAAAACTCTAATCCCCAAATGCTTGGGGAAACTGATTTGAGTAATAATAAAACTCCTGCCTCCGACACAGCTGGCTCTGGGTGAACTACTCTTTCTCTGTTGTAGTTCCCCTGTTGTGATAAATCAGCTCTTTCTAGGCAACGTGAACTCTTTGGGGAGTTACATTTTCCAATTTGAACCACACAGCACTTTGCTAAAAATAACTATCTGCAAATATTCTTAGAGCTACAGGCTGTGAACTCCGTTTATAGCCTGTTACCTGGTGGCCAACTGGGGAGAGGCCTGTGGATCCAGGGTGGGACTAGAATGAAGGAAAAATGGGCTGACTTTGCTCCTAGCAGTCTGACCTTGGGGGAACTAGTATAAGCCACACCCTATCTTCTCTGAGATGGTAGGGGGAAAGAGCAAAAGAATCACTGCTTTGGCCTCCTGGCAGCTTCCAGTCTCACTGGCAAGGTTCAGCAGCCAACCAGGCCAGACCTCAGTTATAGAATACTATGTGAGAGAGTCCGAGGCACACAACTTGGCATCTCCATGGCAGAGGGTAGGGAGGGGGCATGACAGGCACCAAAAATATTTTCCTGGAGTAGGTAAGTCTTGATTTTGACTGATCTGTCCCGGGGCTGACTACATGGCAGTATGGCCTGAGCAATAGCACAAGTTTCATGCTCAGAGGGCCTCACATGCTTGAACTAATGCTCTGTTGTTGCCATCTTGAAATTCTCAATAATTTTTTAGCAAGGGGCCCTGCATTTTTATTTTGTATTGGGCACCACAATTTATGTCCTGATCATCCTTAATAGGTTACTTCCAGCATGTATTACTTTTCCTCTGAGCATTTATTATTTTTCTTCCCAAACTTCTCTTTTAGTCCTCATCTCAGCTACAAATGCTTACTTCCTCCCTGTTCTTTGGACTTAAAACCTCAAGGCAGCTGTCACGCATGCCTCATCCTAGCCCTTGACGTCTAAATGATTCAAGACCTGAGGCTTATTCCTTTAAGTAACTCACCTCCTGATTCTCACCATTTCCAGAGTCATACACCTAGCTCAGGCCTACCTTGTCTTTTGTCTGGTCTCTAGATCCTTGCTTCCTGGTGTACTCTAGGGACCTTGAGCATCAGCATAACTTGAGAGCTCGTTAGAATTACAAAACTTTGGGTACCACCCTAGATCTGCATTTTGACAAAATCCTTAGGTGATTCTCATTCACTGGAAGTTTGAGAAGTCCAGTCAGTGACTCTGGACTTTGGATTTATATTAAGATCACCTGGGGAGATTTTTAAAATACAGATGATTAGGTCCCATCCTTAGAGATTCTGATTTAATTAGTCTGCATCAGTTTTTTTTTTTTTTTTTAAAGCCCTTCCTTTTTATTTGTTTTAATCATCTATTGCCGTGTAACAAATTACCCCAACACATGTTTATAATCTCACATTTTCTGTGGTTTAGGAATCCAGATGCAACTTACTGGGTCCCTTGCTTCAGGATTTCTCACAAAGTTGTAGTCAAGGTGTTGGCTCAGGAGCTCTCGCATGGCTGCAGTCCAGGTTCCACAGGGCAGGATCTGCATCCAAGCTCACTCAGTGGCTGTTGGCAGGACACAGGTCCCCACAGCCTGTTCGCTTGAGGATATCTGTTCCTTGTTGACTGTTGACTGTTGGCTGAGAAATCACCTTCCGTCCTTTGCACCAGGGGCCTCTCCAACCAGGAAGCTTGCCTCATAAGTCAGCAAGAGAGTCTGCTAGCAAGATGGAAGCCATGATCCTTTATAACTCATTTATGAAAATATTTATTACTTTTGCCATATTCTATTCATTAGAAGCAAGCCACTAGGTCCAGCCCATATTCTAAATGAAGGGGCTGGCTGGGCATGGAGGTTTATGCCTGTAATTGTAGCACTTTAGGAGGTGGAGGCAGGAGGATCTTTTGAGCCCAGGAGTTGAGAGACCAGCCTGTGCAACACAGTGAGACCTTGTCTCTATTAAAAAAAAAA
>NW_012104976.1:2919171-2919721 GCF_000951045.1 Mandrillus leucophaeus
CAGCTGGAGGCTACAAGATTCTGACCCTCCCTAAACCTATCCCAGTGAGCAGAGGGGTGACTTTGAATAGAATGGGAGGCAGGTTTGCCCTAAGCAGTTCCCAGCTTGGCTTTTCCATTTAGCTTAGAGATTTGGGTACCTGAAGTTTTATTTTTCTTTCACAGAATATTTCCATCACCGCCAAAAGTTTCCTCTGTGCAGTCTATTCTTTCCCCTGCCCTCAGCCCTAGGCAACCATTGAATTGTTTTATGTTAATATAGATTCATTTGCATTTTCTGGAATGTTATTGTCAGGCCTTTGAGCCCAAGCTAAGCCATCATATCCCCTGTGACTTTCACGTATACATCCAGATGGCCTGAAGCAACTGAAGATCTACAAAAGAAGTGAAAATAGCCTTAACTGATGACATTCCACCATTGTGATTTGTTCCTACCCCACCCTAACTGATATGATATATTCTCCCCCACCCTTAAGAAGGTACTTTGTAATATTCTCCCCGCCCTTGAGAATGTACTTTGTATGCCTATCCCAAACCTATAAGAACTAAGG
>NW_012104976.1:2924031-2937639 GCF_000951045.1 Mandrillus leucophaeus
TTGCAGTGAGCCGAGATCCTGCCACTGCACTCCAGCCTGGGTGACAGAGCGAGACTCCATCTCAAAAAAGAAAAAAAAAAAGGAAGAAAAATAAATGGAGAGGCTCACACAAGAGTGTCACTGCTAAGAGGTAGGGATCGCCAGGGAACATTGTGGGTGTTTGCCTATCCCACGACCCAGGTGGTTCTGTTACCAGTTGAAAGTGTCCAGGTTCTTGATTTCTTGAACAAAGAATTGGACAAAATGCACAAACAAAACAAGAAAAGAATGAAGCCACAAAAGCTGAGATTTATTGAAAACCAAAGTATACCCCATAGGTGTACAGGCCTGAGCACTGGGGCTCAAGGTCTCCATTACTGAATTTTCTGGGATTTAAATACCTTCTAGAGGTTTCCATTGGTCTCTTGGTGTATGCCCTATGTAAATGAAGAGGATGTGGTAATGTTAGAAAGTCATTTAGTCAGTATATGCCCTATGTAAATGAAGAGGATATTTTCTGTAATAACTGAAGTGTTTCCATTTGATTTAGTTCTAGGAAGTCAGTGTGAATTGGCCTTATGCACCCCAAGTCTGGATTCTGCTAACCCAAATGTAGGCTTTCAGAGTAGTCTAATAACTCTCTCCAGTCTCTCTTCGTCCTTCAATAATAATACTTAAAAAAAAAACTTGCTTGCAACATTGTTCTAAGCCTCATTTTATGTCCTTCCTCAAATAATATTACAAATAATAGCTAATACCTTTTAAGGGCTTACTAAATGCTAGGCACTGTTCTGAGTGCTTTACATTTATTATACCATGTAACCTGACAAACATTTTATTAGGTAAGTTACTATTAATATCTCCATTTCCATAAGCCAAGAACAGAAAGATGAATGCTGCACATTCTCACTCATATGTGGATTCTAAAAATGTGGATCTCAGAAGTAGAGTAGAATCGTGGTTACAAGAGGTGGGGAAGGGTAGGGGGATGGGTGCAATACCCAGAGGTTGGTTAATGGATAGAAATTTACTGCTAGATATGAGGAATAAGTTCTAGCTTTCCCTCCCTCCCTCCCTCCCTTCCTTCCTTCCTTTCTGTCTTCTCTTTCTTCTTTCTTTCTCTCTCTCTCTCTCTCTCTCTCTCTTTCTTTTGAGATGCAGTCTCACTCTGTTGCCTAGGCTGGAGTGCAGTGGCGTGATCTTGGCTCACTGCAACCTTCGCCTCCTGGGTTCAAGCGTTTCTACTGCCTCAGCCTCCTGAGTAGCTGGGATTACAGGCATGTGCCACCATGCCTGGCTAATTTTTGTATTTTTAGTAGAGATGGGATTTCACCATGTTGGTCAGGCTGGTCTCAAACTCCCAACCTTGTGATCTCCCCACCTCAGCCTCCCAAGGTGCTGGGATTACAGGCGTGAACCACTGCGCCTGGCCAGTTCTAGATTTCTATAGCACTGTAGGATGACTATAATTAAGAACAATTTGTTGTATGTTTTCAAATAGCAAGAAGAGCAGATTTTAAATGTTACCAGCACAAAGAAATAATAAATGTTTGAGATGATGGATATGCTAATTATCCTGATTTGATCATTATATCTTGTATACATGTATAAAAGTATCACACTGTGTCTCATAAATACGTGCAATTGTTAAATGTCAATTAACATTTATTAATAATAATAAAAGCAACCCCCCATTTCTAATGAGGAAATTGAAGCCATGACAGTTTAATAATCATTTACCTAGATTACACAACCAGTCAGTGGCAGAACTGAGATTCAAACCCACCTGGTCTTGCTCCAGAGCCCATGCTCTGAAATCACTAATTCAATGTAAAAAACCTTCCATTTCTACACATTTCCATTTCTGTCTGTTATGGCATCACCATCTCTAATAGGGTAAAATTAGAAAACACCCTACTTTCCAACAATAGGGAGCTGGTTAGGTAAATTATGATACAGCTTTATGATGATATATAATACCCACTAAAAGGGATACTTTTCAAAGAAATTTAAAGACAGGGAAAATGCACAAAATGACGTTGAGAAAAAGAAGTGGAATTAGACAAAGATTAAAAAACTAGAGAGTGAGGGAAAGGAGGTGGGTACAGGATAAAGGAGTAGAGGGACAATGAGGAAGAAAGAAAAAGGGGAAAAGATGCAGAAATAGGGTTAAGAAGAGGTGTGTGTGGGGGGGACAAAAAAAGATAGTGAAGTAGGGATAGAGAAGGGGAAGGATAGAGATGGACGATGAAGACAGAAAGGAGACAAAAGAGAGGGAGAGACACCAAATCCTTTCCATGCCGCCATCCAATAGGCAGCCTTTGAATGGCTCAGGACTGGAGCAAAATGCATTTGCCAGCGGGATCCATCGGTGCTCCTGATGGGCTGATGCCCAGGAAGTACAGCCAAGTTGTGCTGAGACTGTTCCTCATTAATATCAGAGGCTCCAGCCAGCCCTAATTGTCCCTCAGCTGTGTGGGCTACAAAGGGACTGGAGACAGTGGGTTGGGCAGACACCAGGCTGTGCTCACAGAGATGGTGCCTCCTGGGGCCAACCTGAGGTTTGATGCCTGGCCAGGGCCTGGAGGCTGCTGAGTGGTCTGGAGGGCCTGGAGGAGTTTTTTTGGGGTGATTGATCAAAACATGGTCAGGCCAGATCCTCCTGGCCTGACCAGGGTGATAAGCATCCCCTGTGGGTATGGTTAATGGTCAGAGAAAAGTGGCTGATGGCAGCTGTGTTATTTAAGAATTGACTGGGTGCAGTGGCTCATGCCTGTAATCTCAGCACCTTCAGAGGTCAAGGTGGCTGGATCACTTGAGCCCGGAGCTCAAGACCAGTGTGGGTAACATGGTGAAACCTTGTCTCTAGAAAAAATACAAAAATTAGCTGGGCGTGGTGGCTCATGCCTGTAGTCCCAGCTACTGGGGAGGCATGGTAGGGAGGATTGCTTGAGCCCATGAGGTCAGGGCTGCAGTGAGCTGTGTTTGCGCCACTGCACTCCAACCTGAGCAATAGAGCAAGACCTTGTCTCAAACAAAACAAAACAAAAAAGAATTGGTCAGTTTTTCTTTTTTTTTTTTTTTTGAGACGGGGTCTTGCTCTGTCGCCCAGGTTGGAGTGCAGTGGCTGGATCTCAGCTCACTGCAAGCTCCGCCTCCTGGGTTTAAACCATTCTCCTGCCTCAGCCTCCCGAGTAGCTGGGACTACAGGTGCCCGCAACCTCACCCGGCTAATTTTTTGTATTTTTTAGTAGAGACGGGGTTTCACCGTGTTAGCCAGGATGGTCTCGATCTCCTGACCTCGTGATCTGCCTGTCTCGGCCTCCCAAAGTGCTGGGATTACAGGCTTGAGCCACCACGCCCGGCCCAGTTTTTCATGTTCTTTTGCTCAGTAACAGACACTGACCCTTGCCTGGATCCCAGCTGTCCTCAAAAAGCTTGCAATCCAGTTAGTGGGAGGTGACAACCAAGTAAATTACTAATAAGACTAAAATATGTCCTTACAGAGATAAATGCTGCAGCTTCTTCCAAATGTCAGATTCAATAAATATTATTGATTAAAATGCATGAATGAATGAATACATGTTCATCTTATGTATCCAATAGGATTATTTATGAACAAATTCTTTGCATAGATTTGTAGCTGCCCAGTATGGTTTTTCTTTTTTTTTTCGAGATGGAGTCTCACTCTGTTGCCAGGCTGGAGTGCAGTGGTGCAATCTCAGCTCACTACGAGTTCTGCCTCCCGCGTTCATGCCATTCTCCTGCCTCAGCCTCCTGAGTAGCTGGGACTACAGGCGCCCACCACCATGCCCGGCTAATTTTGTTTTTGTATTTTTAGTAGAGATGGGGTTTCACTGTGTTAGCCAAGATCCTCTCGATCTCCTGACCTCGTGATCTGCCTGCCTCGGCCTCCCAAAGTGCTGGGATTACACACGTGAGCCACTGCGCCCGGCCCCTATACGGTTTTTCTAAGTGAATGGCTGATGACATTTCACTGCAGAGAAAAATACAAATACTCCCCAGGGAAGGAGCACTCCAGGCTGCTGTCACATACTGGTACTTTAGTATGAACTTAATTATGTAGTCCATTTTTGCTGATATTTACAAATCATATTAGCTAGTGTACTTCAATCTCCTATCCGTTCCATGAGATGAGCAGGGCTGGAATAATCGTCAGTCATCATCTGCATTTTCAGGTGGAGAAATTGAGGGCCAGACAGGCTGGGTGTTGGCACCCACCCAATTGAAGTACTAAAGCCATGTCTCGAATGTAGGGCTCCTGACACCGAATCCAGTTCCTGTTCCCCCACTCCAGGAGACTACCCTCAGGCTAGGTAATGGCCAGTGGAGGGAGGTTCTGGGGCAGCTGAAGGTTTTGTGGGAAAGGAGTGATGCTGGTGGAGGTGGGAACCATGTACCAGGACCAATGTAGTAGCTTTATAAAATTATTTCACCTAACTAACTATCACAACCACCTCATGAGATGAAAATTATTATCCCATTTTAAAGTCAAAGAAATATAGGATCGAAAAAAGTCAGAGCCAGGATTCAAGCCAGATCTGTTGCACTTCAAAGCTTACCCTCTTTCCATTGCATCATGGTAATTTGCAATAATTTTGGAGAGAGAAAAGCAAAGTTATAACATCAATGTTTCGGAGACCCTTCCAGCAAGTCACGATTGCTCTGGGGTGGGGTGGGAGTGCGAGGGTAGAGATTGTGCATCTTCAGGACTCAGGGACACTGGGATTTCTTCCCTGTGGGACAAACACACTGGATTTTATCTGACTTTTTTTTTGTTTTCTCCCAGAGATAGGAAGAGTGAAAGGTCCTCATTAGTTTGGGTAGCTGGGCTTCCAGGCAAATTCAGGGACAACCTACCTAATTAAGTTTAAGTTGGACAGGAAAGGGAGAGGCTCTAAGGGAAAAGAAAATCTTTGCCCATAATTATCAAGGTAGAGTTCTACTTCATGCCTGCAATAAATCTCTCTCTCTTTATATATACCAATACCTAATCTACATATATTTAATTTGTTCTATTTTTCTGGAGAAGCCTGGCTGACAAACCTAGGTCCCATTCCATCTTTACTAATTAATAATCTGTGAACTTGGACACATGTCTTAACTTCCCTGATTCTTAATTTCTTGATCTGTAATAGAGATATAAACAATATCCTTTTTTAAACAATAGAGATGGGGTCTTGCTATGTTGCCCAGGCTGGTCTTGAACTCCTGGGCTCAAATGATCCTCCCTCCTTATCCTCTCAAAATGCTAGGATTACAGGCATGAGCCTAATTTTTGTATTTTTAGTTGAGACAAGGTTTCACCATTTTGGTCAGGTTGGTCTTGAACTCCTGACCTCAGGTGATCCACCCACCTTGGCCTCACAAAGTGCTGGGATTACAGGTGTGAGCCACCGTACCTGGCCAAGTGTTTGCTTTTTATATACTGTTATATCATCGTGGTTCTAATTTAGCATTTCCCTGCAATGAAGAAAAGTTACAGGACGTTTATATTTCTTTTTTCCTTTTTTTTTTTTTTGTAAAGTACTGGTTCAGTTCTAATCTCTTTCTTATTCTTCTATTGGTATGTCTGTTTTTCTTACTGATTTGAAGAAGTTCCTTATATATTTTGGGTATGAATTTTTAATCAGTTATAAGTATTGTGAATGTAAGTTTGCCTTTTCACTCTTTTAATGGTGAAGACTTAATGAGCAGAACTTCTTAATTTTAATGTAGTAAAAACTTATTGGTATTTTCTTGAACAGTTAGTTCATTTGGTAATTGTTTTTTTTTTTTGAGATGGAGTCTCGCTCTGTCACCCAGGGTGGAGTGCAGTGGCACGATATCAGCTCACTGCAACCTCCGCCTCCTGGGTTGAAACAATTCTCTGTCTCAGCCTCCCAAGGAGCTGGCATTACAGGTGCCATCCCCACGCCTGGCTAATTTTTTTTGTGTTTTTAGTAGAGACGGGGTTTCAACATCTTGGCCAGGCTGGTCTTGAACTCGTGATCCATCCGCCTCAGCCTCCCAAAGTGCTGGGATTACGGGCATGAGCCACCGCGCCCGGCCATTTGGTAATTGTTTAAGAAAACTATCTTCTCCAAGGTCATGAAAATATTCTCCCATTTTATCTTCTGACAGCTTTATAGTTTTTTCTTTCTTTTCTTTTCACTTCTTTCATTCGTGTTTTTTTTTTTTTTTTTAACAAAGTCTTGCTTTGTTGCCCAGGCTGGAGTGCAATGGTGCTCTCTTGGCTCACTGCAGCCTCCGCCTCCTGGGTTCAAACAATTCTCCTGCCTCAGCCTCCCAAGTAGCTGAAACTACAAGTGTATGCCACCATGCCCAGCTAATTTTTGTATTTTTAGTAGGGACAGGCTTTCACCATGTTGGCCAGGCTGGTCTTGAACTCCTGACCTTAAATGATCCATCTGCCTTGGCCTCCCAAAGTGCTGGGATGACAGGCGTGAGCCACTGCGCCTGGCCTAGTTTTGCCTTTTCTGTTAAGGACTAGAATACACCTGGAATTGATTTCTGTTTAACCCATATGGGTAGCAAATTGTCCCAGTAGCACGTATTTAAAAACCATTCTTTCCCATTGCCCTGCAGTGTTGCCTGTATTATGTATCAAGTGTTCATATAATGCAAAGTTCTTTTTCTGGACTCTGTTGTATTGGTCTGTTTGTTGATCCATGTACCAATCCATTCTGTTTAAAATACTATAGCTTTATAGAAAGTCTTGACATTTGACAGTGCCAGTCCTACATTTTTCTTCTTTTTCCTTCTCCTTCTCCTTCTCCTTCTTCTTCTTCTTCCATATCTTGGCTCTTCTTTGTCCTTTGCATCTTCACATAAATTTGGGGATCAGTTTTTTTTGAATACCACTAAAACCTCATTAGCATTTTGACTGGAAATTCATTGATTTTATAAATGATTTGGGAGACTTGACATGTTTGCAGTACCGAGTCTTCCAATTTATGAACATGGCATATCTCTTAATTTAATTAAGCTATCTTTAATATCTCTCAATATGTTTTACAACGTTTCCCATTAAGATGCACAATTTTGTCATACTTATTTGTAGGCACTTCATATTTTTTTTTTGAAGCTGCTAAAAAGGTAGAGTCTGTTTGCCACAGATACATAAAATTTTTCTGTGAAACTTTGACTATTTGTGAAATGAAAAAGACTCTTTGATAAGACCTCTGCATTTACCCACCTTCCCCTCATTTACCTGGGTCAGTGATAGCTCACCAGCAAGAAAAAAGAATGTTTTTCGCTGATGGAGGGTGCCCTTCTGTGGACTAATAACTGCAATAACCAAAACTTGATCAACACTTTATCTTTTTAATTTCTTTTCCATATTTCATTTCAATAGTGTGATCAGCAGTTTAAAAAGTGTTTCCCTTTCCTGTGTATTATATGGGCAGAAAAAAAGCAAAGTTTCCTACATTATAATCTTGTTTAATCCTTATAACTATCTTGAAAATAGACATTTTAATTTCCATCTTCCTAGTGAGGAAACAGAATTTCAGGGAGCTAAAAGGGCTTGTTCATTCCATGAATGGATGAACAGATAAAGAAAATTTGGTATATACATACAATGAAATACTATTCTGCCTGCCTTGAAAAAGAAGAAAATTCTGCTATTTGAGACAACATGAATGGACCCAGAGAACATTATGTTAACTGAACTAAGGTTCAGAAAGACAAATACTGCGGATTTTATTATATGTGGAATCTAAAACAATCAAACACATAGAAGCAGAGAGTAGAATGGGGATTACCAGCAACTTGGGGATAGGGAATGGGGAGATGTTCGTCAAAGGGGACAAAAGTTTTGTTAGACAGAAGGACTAAGTGTTTAGATATCTATTGCACAGCATGGTGACTATCGTTAGTAATAATGTATTCCATATTCAAAATTGTTATGAGAGTGAATTTCAAGTGTTGTCACCACAAAACATGGTAAGTATTTGAGGTCATAGATATGTTAATTAGCTTGATTTAATTATCTCACACTGTATACATATATCAAAACATCACTTTGTACTCCATGAATATAAACAACTGTAATTTGTTGATTTACAGTAAAAAAAAAAAAAAAAAAAAAGACTTGCTCAAGTTTGCATGGTTTTATTTAGCTCCAGTTCAGAACTATTGACTTCAGTCTGTCCTCTTTCCCTGACCCACATTTGCCTCCCCACCTGGCACCTGTGAAGGTGTGGGTTTTTGAGTGCTTCTTGCAGTGTTTTCTGGTGCCTGATCAGATTAATATTTGGGGAGCTAGAAAAGAGGAGAATAGACCTAGAAGGAAAACAGTTTACAGGTTCTAGATTTTTTTCTATTTTCTACTTAACAGGATACTATACTCTCTTGTCTTTTTGGGGTAACCATAATTCAGTCAACAGATCTCAGTTCCCATTAAATTTGCTTTCAATACAGCCTTTCCGTTTAGAAATGAGTGCCAGTCCTAATGAACAATGCCATTTTTTTTCTTATTAGACTGGAAGAAACTTGAGGGCATATATTTATAGTCACAGTGCCTGTTAAAAATAAGTATTTGCTGAATGAGTGCGTTTTTCTCCTATGTTTACAATCTAGAAGCTTATCTTCAGTTAACTATTTAATACCTTGAAGACCCAACAGAGGGTGCTCCAAGACTGCCTAGTAGAGCTCCCACTTGCTGAAAAAGAATGCTGTTCACCCGCCTGGGAGCTGCAATCTGTGCATTTTGGTTTAAAACAGGAACAAGAAGGAGAAGGGGGAGGGAGAAAAGAAGAACCTTTGATCTTGGCGTTCTTTTCATTCACAGTTGAGCCGTAGTATGAGATCCTCTGTGATTTTACTTGGGCATTTATGATTCCCTCAGATTTGAGGAGCATTTTGTAGCTCCTCTAGGGCAGAGCTCTCCTATTTTTCTTTGTACTGCATACAAGGTCCAGCACATAGTAGGAGCTTGATACATTCTGGTTAATCTGAGACAGTTAGCTCTGTCTGGAAGCCTGACCCCATACACTCTTCCCTGAATTACATTTCCTCCTCCTCCATTCCCTTTCTTGGTTGATGGTGTCTGCCAGCCCCGGCATTAGAGTTAAAACTTCAGAGCCACCCTGCTGCTCGGCAGTTTCTCCATGAGTCCAGTGGGCATCCAGTCGCATTCCTGCAGTAGCTGTTTTAAACCTTCACTTCTCAGTCCTCCCTCCTCCCTCTTTGCTCATCCCACCCCGCTGTTTCAGGAGGCGACTCTCTACTCTCCAAGCCTCAATTCACAGCTGAAGTGGAAAGCACTGTGTGGGGTCTCCCTCAGCTTCCTAAGTGTACCTTTGGACCACTCTATACTCCCATTTGTCCTCTGTTTCCCCCTGTGATCCTGGAAGAGGTATCTTAGAGTGTAGTCAACACGAATCCTATCCCTTCCTAGTCTTCCATTTATTTGTTCATTTATTCACCCATTCTTCAAACATTTATTAATCACTGCTATGTGATAGGTTCTGGGAATACAACGGTGAGCACAGCTAACAAGGTCTACTAGGAGACAGAGCTGTTAATTGAATAACCAACCTACTGGATGAAGTGGGGTCAATGTTCTCATGCTGTGCTAAGGTGTACTGAGATAATACAGCTTTTTGTTGTTGTTGTTGTTGTTTTGAGATGGAGTCTCGCTCTGTCACCCAGGCTGGAGTTCTGTGGTGTAAGCTTGGCTCACTGCAACTTTTGCCTCCCGGGTTCAAGTGATTCTCTTGCCTCAGTCTCCTGAGTAGCTGGGATTACAGGCACACACCACCATGCCCGACTAATTTTTTTTTGTATTTTTAGTAGAGACAGGGTTTCACCATGTTGGCCAGGCTGGTCTCAAACTGCTGACCTCAGGTGATCCACCTGCCTCGGCCTCCCAATTGCTGGGATTACAGGCATGAGCCACCGCGCCCGGCCAACACAGCTTTTTAGTTCCCATAACTGATATCTCTTCCTCACAAGCCAGTTTTCCTTATAAGCCAGTTAATAGTATCTCAGGCTCAGAGTAAGGATTCAGACTAAATACACCTGGGGAGACAATCCCTCTGATAGAACCACCTGTATCTGCTGAGAAGGGGCCCTGCTTGACCCCTAAAGAAGGGCTTTGCAGGGCATAGTGGTAGGAGGGCTTACCAACAGGCTGGCAGCTCTGATTTCTCATGTTATGCCATCCCTGTGTCTGTGTGTCAGAGCCCCCCGTGGCCTGTGTTGGGGGAGCAGAACGGACCTGGGTGGGTCAGGGTTGTGGACCTGCAGTACCCATAGCAGGACATGGACAGGATTCTGGGAACAAGAGGAGGCAGGACCTGGTGGGTTTCTGGTACAGGTCCATGCCCAGAGTTATTAAGTCCCAGATTCTATGATATGAAAATTAGGTTAAGATGAAAGCTAAGTGGGTCAAGACTGAGGGAACTTGAGGTGTCAGGACTTTCTGAGCAGACGCTGGGAAGGTGAGGCCTGGGTGAAGGACCTGAGCTGGAAGAATAAGAATCTGCTGGCTGGACATGGTAGCTCACGCCTGTAATCCCAGCACTTTGGGAGGCTGAGGCAGGTGAATCACTTGAGGTCAGGAGTTTGAGACCAGCCTGGCCAACACGGTGAAACCCCATCTCGACTAAAATAGCAAAATTAGCCAGATGTAGTGGCAGGTGCCTGTAATCCCAGCTACCTGGGAGGCCGAGGCAGGAGAATCGCTTGAGTCCGGGAAGCCGAACTTGCAGTGAGCGGAGATCACGCCACTGCACTCCAGTCTGGGTGACAAGAGTGAAAGTTCGTCTGGAAAAAAAAAAAAAAAAATCCGTTTCATAGCTCTTCAGTTACCTGTCACTCACTCATATCTGAAATTCCACCATTAGCTCCTTACTCTTCTGATTCAGGTTTCAGCCTATATCAAAAGGGAAATAGTGTCTGAGAGAAGGGACAAGGAACTCCTCTTACCTCTTCTATCCCTACCATCAGATTCAAATAGCAGCTGCTGGTAGTTTGTATTTCTGTGGGATCAGTGGTGATATTCCCTTTATAGTTTTTTATTGTGTCCATTTGATTCTTCTCTTCTTCTTTATTAGTGTGACTAGCCATCTATTTTGTTAATCTTTGCAAAAAACAGCTCCTGGATTCATTAATTTTTTGAAGAGGTTTTCATGCCTTTATCTCCTTCATTTCTGCTCTGATCTTAGTTATTTCTTGTCTTCTGCTAGCTTTTGAATTTGTTTGCTATTGCTTCTCTAGTTCTTTCAATTGTGATGTTAGGGTGTCAATTTTAGATCTTTCCCACTTTCTCCTTTGGGCATTTAGTGCTATAAATTTCCCTGTATACACTGCTTTAGCTGTGTCCCAGAGATTCTGGTATGTTGTGTCTTTGTTCTCATTGGTTTCAAATAACTTATTTATTTGTGCCTTAATTTCATTATTTACCCAGTAGTCATTCAGGAGCAGGTTGTTCAGTTTCCATGTAGTTGTGCAATTTTGAGTGAGTTTCTTAATCCTGAGTTCTAATTTGATTGCATTGTGGTGTGAGAGACTGTTTGTCATGATTTCTGTTCTTTTACATTTGCTGAGGAGTGTTTTATTTCCAATTATGTGGTCAATTTTAGAATAACGGCAATGTGGTGCTGAGAAGAATGTATATTCTGTTGATTTGGAGTGGAGACTTCTGTATATGTCTATTAGGTCTGCTTGGTCCAGAGCTGAGTTCAAGTCCTGAATATCCTTGTTAATTTTCTGTCTCATTGATCTGTCTAATATGGACAGTGGAAAGTCTCCCACTATTACTATGTGGGAGTCAGTCTCTTTGTAGTCTCTAAGAACTTGCTTTATGAATCTGGGTGCTCCTGTATTGGGTGCATATATATTTAGGATAGTTAGCTCTTCTTGTTGCATCGATCGTTTTATCATTATGTAATACCCTCTTTGTCTTTTTTGGATCTTTGTTGGTTTAAAGTCTGTTTTATCAGAGAATACTATAAACAGCTCTCTGCAAATCAACTAGAAAATCTAGAAGAAATGGATAAATTTCTGGACACATATACCCTCCCAAGACTAAACCAGGAAGAACAGGAAGAGGTCGAGTCCCTGAATAGACCAATAACCAGTTCTGAAATTGAGGCAGTAATTAATAGCCTCCCACCACCACCACCAACAACAAAAGCCCAGGACCGGACAGATTCACAGCCGAATTCTACCAGAGGTACAAAAAGGAGCTGGCACCATTCCTTCTGAAACTATTCCAAACAATAGAAAAAGAGAGACTTCTTCCTAACTCATTTTATGAGGTCAGCATCATCCTGATACCAAAACCTGGCAGAGACACAACAAAAAAAGAAAATTTCAGGCCAATATCCCTGATGAATATCAATGTGAAAATCCTCAATAAAGTATTGGCAAACTGAATCCAGCAGCACATCAAAAAGCTTATCCCCCACGATCAAGTCGGCTTCATCCCTGGGATGCAAGGCTGGTTCAGCATGCACAAATCAATAAATGTAATCCATCACATAAAAAGAACCAATGACAAAAACCATGTGATTATCTCAATAGATGCAGAAAAGGCCTTAGATAAAATTCAACACCCCTTCATGCTAAAAACTCTCAATAAACTAGATATTGATGGAATGTATCTGAAAATCATAAGAGCTATTTATGACAAACCCACAGCCAATATCATACTGAACGGGCAAAAGCTGGAAGCATTCCCTTTGAAAACTGGCACAAGACAAGGATGCCCTCTCTCATCACTCCTATTCAGCATAGTATTGGAAGTTCTGGCCAGGGCAATCAGGCAAGAGAAAGAAATAAAGGGTGTTCAAATAGGAAAAGAGAAAGTCAAATTGTCTCTGTTTGCAGATGACATGATTGTATATTTAGAAAACCCCATTGTCTCAGTCCAAAATCTCCTTAAGCGCATAAGCAACTTCAGCAAAGTCTCAGGGCAAAAAATAAATGTGCAAAAATCACAAGCATTCCTATACACTAATAATAGACAAACAAAGAGCCAAATCATGAGTGAACTCTCATTCACAATTGCTACGAAGAGAATAAAATACCTAGGAATCCAACTTACAAGGAATGTGAAGGAACTCTTCAAGGAGAATTACAAACCACTGCTCAAGGAAATAAGAGAGGGCACAAATAAATGGAAAAACATTCCTTACTCATGGATAGGAAGAATCAGTATCATGAAAATGGCCATACAGATTCATACCTCTATGAATCTGCCTCAAATTCATAGAGGCAGAAAGTAGAATGGCAGCTGCCAGGGGCTGCCCAAAGTAATTTATAGATTCAATGGTATCCTCATCAAGCTACTATTGACTTTCTTCACAGAATTAGAAACAAACTACTTTAAATTTCATACAGAACCAAAAAGGAACATGTATAGCCAAGACAATTCTAAGCAAAAAGAACAAAGCTGGAGGCATCATGCTACCTGACTTCAAATTATCCTACAAGGCTACAGTAACCAAAACAGCATGGTACTGGTACCAAAACAGATATATAGACCAATGGAACAGAACAGAGTCCTCAGAAATAACACCACACATCTACAACCATCTGATCTTCAACAGACCTGACAAAAACAAGCAACAGGGAAAGGATCCTCTATTTAATAAA
>NW_012104976.1:2938874-2940257 GCF_000951045.1 Mandrillus leucophaeus
TCTCAGCAAACTAACACAGGAACAGAAAACCAAACACCGCATGTTCTCACTTATAAGTGGAAGTTGAACAATGAGAACACATGGACACAGGGAGGGGAACATCACACACTGGGGCCTGTCGGGGGATGGGGGGCTAGGGGATGGATAGCATTAGGAGAAATATCTAATGTTGATGACAGGTTGATGGGTGCAGCAAACCAACATGGCACTTGTGTACCTATGTAACAAACCTGTATGTTCTGCACATGTATTCCAGAACTTAAAGTATAATAAAAAAAAGCAAAAAAGTTAAAAATAGAACCACTGTATAATCCAACAATTCCACACTGGACATATACCACCCCCCAAAAATTGAAAGCAGAGTCTTGAAGATATATTTGTATATCTTTGTTCATTACAGTATTATTCACAATAGCCAAAAGGTGGAAGCCACCCAAGTGTTCATCAATGATTGAATGGATAAAATAAGTGTGGTATGTAGATATAAATATATGTAAATGCACACAGAAGCACACACACATTTGCACACACATGCACACACAATGGAATTAATAAGCATTGAAAGATAATAAGGTATTATTCAGCCTTAAAAAGGAAGGAAATGTGACACATGCTACATGGATAAAACTTGAGGGCATTTTGCTAAGTGAACTAGGCTAGTCACAGAAAGACAAATACTGTATGATTCCACTCATATGAAGTGCCCAGAGTAGTCAAATTCATAGAGGCAGAAAGTAGAATGGCAGCTGCCAGGGGCTGTGGAGATGAAGGAATGAGTTGTTGTTTAAGAGTTTCAGTTTTAGGCTGGGCACGGTGGCTCAAGCCTGTAATCCCAGCACTTTGGGAGGCCGAGACGGGCAGATCACGAGGTCAGGAGATTGAGACCATCCTGGCTAACAACCCTGTCTCTACTAAAAAATCCAAAAAAAAAAAAAAAAACTAGCTGGGCGAGGTGGCGGGCACCTGTGGTCCCAGCTACTCGGGAGGCTGAGGCAGGAGAATGGCGTGAACCCGGGAGGCGGAGCTTGCGGTGAGCCGAGATCCGGCCACTGCACTCCAGCCCGGGCGACAGAGCAAGACTCCGTCTCAAAAAAAAAAAAAAAAAAAAAGAGTTTCAGTTTTGCCAGATGAAAAGAGTTCTGGAGATGGCACAGCAGGGTGAATGTACTTAACACTACTGGACTGTAATGTGATGCCTTTACACTTAAAACTGGCTGAAATGAGAAGCATAGTTTTATGTTATGTGTGTTTTACCACAATTGAAGAAAATAATTTCAAACTAAAGATCATTTGAGGCCGGGCGCGGTGGCTCAAGCCTGTAATCCCAGCACTTTGGGAGGCCGAGACGGGCGGATCACGAGGTCAGGAGATCAAGACCATCCT
>NW_012104976.1:2940307-2941625 GCF_000951045.1 Mandrillus leucophaeus
AAAATACAAAAAAAAAAAAAAGATCATTTGAAAAAATAGTATAATGGACATTTATATGCCCTTCACCTAGATTCATCAGTCATTTTGCTTTATCCACTCCCAAATATTTGTATATGTTGTATATGTTGAAATGCAAGTTGTAAATAGCATAGCACTTTCCCCCTAAATACTACAGCTGGTATCTCCCTCAAACAGGGATATTCTGCATAACCTATATCACGTTCAAGACATTTAATACTGGTGTGTGTGTAATAACAGTAATATTATCTAATCTATAATCCATGTTTAGAATTTCCCAGTTTTTATCGCAAGAACAGAAAACCAAACACCGCATGTTCTCACTCATAGGTGGGAATTGAACAATGAGATCACTTGGACACAGGAAGGTGAACATCACACACTGGGGTCTGTTGTGGGCTGGGGGGAGCGGGGAGGGATAGCATTAGGAGATATACCTAATGTAAATGATGAGTTAATGGGTGCAGCACACCAACATGGTAGATGTATACGTATGTAACAGACCTGCACGTTGTGCATATGTACCCTAGAACATAAAGTATAATAAAAAAATTAAAAAAAATTTCCCAGTTTTTCCAATAATACTCTTTATACTTCTTTTTGTTAGATCAATTTTAGTTAAGTGATTTTCTTGACAAGTATTTATTGAGTACCTTGTGTGTACTAGGCACTGTTCTATTTTTGACTGTTTACCAGTGAATAAGATTGGTAAAAATCCCTGCGTTCATGTCTAGCTTATATTCTAGAGCTGTAGAGAAAGACAGAGAGTGGTTCAGGAGACAGTAGAGAGTAGAGGAAGACAGCAAACAAAATAAATGAGTAAATGGTATGTGGGACTAAATACATGAAGTACCGTGGTGAGAGGGAAGAACACGGCTGGCAAAGGGAGTGGGGTACGTGAGGAGGCAGGAGGAAGCTACAGTTTTAAATAGGTGGTCATGTGCCAGGCAAGATGCTTGAGCATAGGCATGGAGAGGCCAGGGAGCAACCAGTGGCTATAGCGGGCAAGAACCTGCAGGCAGAGGAAACAGAAGGATGAATGCCCTGAGGCGGGAGCAGGGCTTGCTTGAGTAAGACTGGCAAAAAGGCTGATACAGGGAAGAGTGGGAGGGAAGGTCAGAATGCAGGGGCCAGGCTTGGAGCCGAGTGGGGCTCTGTTTTTCACTCCTAGTGAAATGGAAGCCTCTGGAGGGTTCCCAACAGAAGAGGAAAATGGTCCAACATACATACTAAAAATAAATAAATATATTTATCGTATATATTTAATATATATATATAGTGTGTGTGTGTGTGTGTGTGT
>NW_012104976.1:2942005-2954257 GCF_000951045.1 Mandrillus leucophaeus
GGGCCAATCTCGGCTGACTGCAACCTCCATCTCTCTGGTTCAAGCGATTCTCCTGTCCAGCAGAGTAGCTGGGACTACAGGAGCACGCCACCACACCCGGCTGTAAATCTCCATCTGTATTCCAGATTTTGACTTTTGGGCCCCAGTACCCAAAGTCCACTGGACATCTTCACTTGGGTGCTCTGCAGGCACCTCAAATTAACAGTGCCAACTGAATCAGCATTTCTGCTGCACCCTGCACTGCACCTCCTCCTGGGCTTCCTATTCTGAAAATACAGACTTGATTGCGTATTTCCACAGCTCACCACTCTCCACTGATGCCTCTGTATAAAATTCCTTATCTTGGCTCTTACCACTTACTCCTCCTCATGCATGCTAGTGTCATCTGTAAAGAACGGGGTGGAGTTCCTCCCGCCAGGCTCTCTCTCACCTCTGGAACGCTGGACCTTTGCCCGCTGTTACCTCAGATACAGTGTTTTCTTTTCCCACCAAGAGTCTGACCTACTCATGCTCTTCTCCGGAAGCCTCCAAGACAAGGTTAGTGTCCCTGCTAGGTGCTCCTGTGGTGTGGGTGATGGGAATGGAAAGTAAGAGCAAAGGGGGGGCCACAGAGAGATGTGCATGCTCGTCACAGGGAGGAGCTGCTGTGCAGGGAATCTGTTTGCTCAGACTGACTTTGAGAACCATCTCAGTGACTTTCCTGAAATACACACCTTGGAGAGAGACCCAGGCAGCTGGGTCATACCCTAAGACGGGTCCGAAACATCCTGTTGATCACTGGCCACATGTATCCTAAGGGGCAATGCCCAAATAATGAGAATATCCTGCCTTCATGCTCTCTATCAACAGGCCACTTTCTGTTTTTAAGAGCCTAGGCTAAGAATGATCAATTCCATTAGCCCTTAGAGGTGGCATCACAGAAGCATCTTTGGTTCTCTCTCAGAGCCCAATACTTCAGAGAGGAGGGCACCCAAGAATAGGGTAGCCTCAGTCCTGACCTGGAGGACAGGAGCTACTTCCTTTGCCACTGGTTTATGTGTGGCCCCAAATAATTCACTCCTACTCACCCTGTAGGCCTTTATTCACTTGTAAAATGGGTATATTAACTTTTACCTACCTCAGAGGTGCACTGGGAGCTATAATTAATGGTGGTTAAAGCACTTTGAGAGGCACAGATGAAAGACCTTATATAAGTACACATCATTATGATGATTAATGGTATTTTTCTTCTTCGAACACACTGGGAGGCGGCCCTTTTGGCTGAGGTCCTTTAATTGCCTCTCAGCTCTTCAATCAAACAAGAGACATTACAGCCTCCAGGCTGGCCACACAGTAAACCTTTAAAGCCTTGAAAATGTACAGTCATCCTGAAAGTGATTTTAATCTCTGTCTTACCCCTCTCTTTTGACATTCTCCCAAAATGATCTGGCTTGAAAAGTAGCAGTTTTTCTATATTATGAATAATCTGTTTAATTCAAAGCATTTCACCAGATTTGAAGGGAGGGGAGAAAAGTGCTCATTATCATTAATTAATATGTACTGATTATCCCCAGCACCGGCTCTTGCTTTTCCCAGACCACAGAGAAAACCCAGACATCTGTGTACCAGTGTGGGACTGATTTCCCAAGGTGGAACCAAAGTGACTCATTATGCTGCAATGCTAAGACCCGACTGGGTCCTGGGGTTCCTGAGAGCCCAGACCCTGCGCCTGAGAAGGGACCTGATTTGTGGTTCCCACTCAGACCCCTCCAGCTCATCTCACAGAGTGCAGTGTTTAGTGCAGCCTTTGATTATGAGTGATGACCCACATGGCTTCCTGGGTGGAGCCTGCCAGAGGGATGCGTCAGCCTGGGCTGCCCTCCTGGAGGCTTATTCCCACCTGCTTCTTATCTATGTGGCTTTGAGCAGTTTACACAACCGCTCTGTGCTCCCTGAGGACAACGCATGTCCCTTATAAAATGGCAAAGGAGTAAAAAGAGAGACCGTGTATAATTCCATCGTGCCCGGCACATAATAGGTCTTCTACACATTTTCCCTCCCTTTCCCTGCAGAGGGCCTGAAGAAAGCTGTATCTGCTTTTATAAAGCTGCTGGAAAATGTCCAGGTTGCCTGACCACAAGACAGGCTTCCCAGGGAGGCTGCGTCCTGTTGCTGCCTCATCCATTCAAGGGCATGACTATATATTGTGAAGTGGGGCAGGTGTACCTCCCAACCCAGTAATCCAGTACTCAAGTTGGGAGGACCTGGGGCAGCTCCTGCGGTGGCCCTCCAACCCTATGATTCTGGAATTTACCAACCACTGTTGCAGTGTTCATGACACTAATAGAAATCGAAGGCATAAAAATTAGCCAGGAGCAGGTGGTGCATGCTCATAGACCCAGCTACTCAGGAGGCTGAGTGGGGAGGATCACTTGAGTCCAGCAGTTTGAGGCTGCAGTGAGCTATGATCATGTTACTGCACTCCAGTCTGGGCTAGAGCAAAACCCCATCTCCAAAAAAAAAAAAAAAAAAAAAAAAAAAAGGAAAAAAGAAGAAAGCATAAAAGAGCTCAGGAATGGTGCGAATGAGTAATGTGTTGTGTAGGTATCTGGAGTTTATTTATATGCGTGCATTTAGAAATGGACTTCACATCTGTGTCCACAAAGACATATCAGGTGGCATCAGATACATCTGTATCCCAATTCATTATTGGGAGGGGATTGCTTTGTTCTTCTTTTTCTTGATCAGAACATCCCTTGGAGTACGGAGGTCCGTTCTGGATACCACACTTAGAGGGGGATACAGATAAAACTGGAGAGAGTTGGAGCTGATGCTCAACTGGTGAAAGGAATCACAGAGCTGAGAGCTCGTGGGAAGACTTGGAGAAGACAGGAACACTGTCTTCAAGTATTTGAAGGTAACTGAAAGATGGATTAGACCCAGGGGTCAAACTAGGAGGCTGCAGAGAGAAAGATCTTGGCTCATTGGAAAGAAGACATTTTTAACTCTCTGGCTGCCCGATGTGGAACGGACAGCCTTGGGGATGGATTCCCATCAAGTAATGTCAGATAAACAAGACAGGGATGGTGACTGGGGAATGTAGACACTGAGAAGGTATGTTGACTTAAATCCTAACACCTCTTTCAACTCTCCAAGATGTCTGATTTATGATTCTGGAATCTGTCTAAATTAACAAGGCATGTACAGAACATATGGCAGCTTTCTATTAATCAGAATGTTTGCTTAATGAAACAGTCCTTGATGCTGCTTGTAATGAACAGTTTTTTGTACTTTTTAAAGTTCTGAGTACATAAACTTCTGCTTGTACTAAATACTGCTAAACATGTGAGCTTGAGCTTTCATATTGAGCTATTCTCCCAGGTCCTACAGAGTTGGTAAGTGGACCATGTTGCAAACTCTTTTTAGCAATCCCACACTCCCCTTGACCACCTTGGTCACTGTAGGCGGGAGCTGCTGAAAGAGTTTGAACAAATTACATGATTTACTGATGCAGGCAACACACCTTGGAGGGAATTCACAGACCCTTGGGGAAATGCTCTAGAAGCAGGTACACCCAGCAAGCCACAAGCTAGCAGAGGCCCGAGGTTAGATGTGGGCGACATTGGATGGAGGTTATCTTGTCCACTGTAAGGTCTAACCAGCCTTCAAGGCTAAGGTACACACATCTCAGAAGTGAAGAGCGGAGTCCCATGCAAGACAGTATGGTGGTTAGAGATGTTATTCTGGAACCAGATTCCTTGGCAAATGACTTAACTTCTTTGCATGTCAGTTTCCTGATCTGTGAAATAAAGACAATAATATTAGTACTTGGTTTATGGGATCTTTGTGAGGATTAAAGGAACTGATAGGGGATATTCCAATGTCTTAGTGTAGTTTTAAGCCGTATGCCCTTCAGAAGGATAAACACCCGAACTTAGAAAATGCATGATTTTAAATGAAATCAATTGAATGTAATTAAAGCACTTTAGAAAAGAGCCTAGTCCATAGTGTGATTCACGCTTTAGGAAACTCTTGTGTGCTGAGAAACCAGTCCTGAAATCTCGCAAAGGGAAGGTGTTTACTAGATAGTGTCAAGATAGTAGAAAGGAGAAAGATAGAGAAAGGATACAGAAAGGAGAAAGGAAAGATAGAGAAAGGAGAAAAGAAAACTAGATTCCTGCTGGGCGCGGTGGCTCATGCATGTAATCCCAGCACTTTGGGAGGCCAAGGCAAGCAAATCACCTGAGGTCAAGAGTTTGAGACCACCCTGGCCAACATGGTGAAACCTTATCTCTACTAAAAAATACAAAAATTAGTTGGATGTGCTTGCTGGCACCCAGGAGGCGAAGGTTAGTGAGCCATGATTGTGCCACTGCACTTCAGCCAGGGTGACAGAATGAGACTCTGAAAAAAAGAAAGAAAGAAAGAAAAGAGAAAACTAGGTTCCCAGGAGTTGCTTTCCTGCAGCATTTGTTGTACTTCTCTTAAGCCAATGACCCCCAAACTCGATTGTATATCAGAGTCTCTTGGAGGGTTTACTAAAACCAGACTGCGGAGTCCGACTCCAGCGTGTCTGACTCAGTAGGACTGGGGAGAGGCCCCTGAATCTGCCTTTCTAACAAGTTCCCAGGTGAAGTGGTTGCTGATGGACTGGGGACTACATTTTGAGACCAACTGTTTTTGGGGAACAAATGGAGGAAGCTGGTCTGGTCTTCCACTCACCCTATCTTCTCTGGGGAGGGAGAAGATCAGGAGGCTGGGCCAGAGCAGGCTCTTCTCCACACACAGGCAGGCTGTGGGTAGGCGACAACATAGGGCAAGAAACTCCCGAAGGCATGAGGCATCAATATGGGTGGCTAGTGGGAGCAAGCAACCCAGGGCCCCAGAGGTGGACCTAGCAGCAAAGATGGTGACCCTCTAAGGCAGGTTCTGGCAACACATCTGAGAACATGCAGTTGTGATGGTTGATTTTATGGTCTAGCGAGGCCATGATACCTAGATCTTTGGTCAAACATTATTTTAGATGTTTCAGTGAAGGTCTTTTTTGTGGTTGTTGTTGTTGAGATGAGACTAACATTTGAATCAGTAGATTGCATAATGCAGATTACCTTGCATGATGTGGGTAGGCCTCATGCAATCAGTGGAATGCCTTCAGAGAAAAAGTCACGTCCCCAGAAGAAGAGGGAATTCTGCCAGTGAACTGCCTTTGGACTTGAACCACAACTCTTCTCAGAGTCTCCAGCCTGCTGGCTTATATCATCAGATTGTGGACTCGTCGTACCTCCACAATTGCATGAGCCAGTTAGTTTCTTAAAACAAATCTTTCTGGCCTGGCACAGTGGCTCACACCTGTAATCCCAGCACTTTGGGAGGCCGCGGTGGGCGGATCACAAGGTCAGGAGATGGAGACCATCCTGGCTAACATGGTGAAACTCTGTCTTTACTAAAAATACAAAAAACTAGCTGGGCGAGGTGGCGGGCGCCTGTAGTCCCAGCTACTGGGGAGGCTGAGGCAGGAGAATGGCGTGAACCCAGGAGGTGGAGCTTGCAGTGAGCCGAGATCGTGCCACTGCACTCCAGCCTGGGTGATAGAGCAAGACTCCGTCGCAAAAAAACAAACAAAAAAACAAAACAAAACCACCACAACAAAAAACCACAAATCTTTCTATCCATATATAGCATCCTGTTCATTCTGTTTCTCTGGAGAACCCTGACTGATGCTGTACTCCTTGGGATGTGGCCACTGGCATCTTAGGAATGCACATGCAATCTCTAATTATTGTCAAAATCCTGAAAGCACATTTTATCAACACAGTGGTTGGAAATGTCCGTTTTCTCCCTGTGTTGGAGGTGGGTGGTAGGTGGAGGTGTGCCATTTATCGTGGTGTTATTTAAACTGATCTCACTTAGCGTGGGTCAAAGAAAAGAAGCTGGTACTGTGGGGGCCACATCTCTAGTGACAAAGGGACAGGCACCAGGTTGGTGTTTTTCTAATAAATGATGCACTTTTTTGTTTTCTAATTTGTGATACTTACTCAGCACTTTCAGCTCAAAGTGTCCTGCAAGAAGTAATTAAAATATCCTTACAACAGAGCAAGGAGGCAGTGGGTGTTATTACCATTTTATGTCTGGTAAGACTGAGGTGGTAAATTCGTGGCACCTTTGAAGATGTGGATGGAGACCAAACCCTGGGCTCCCTGACACCTGAGTCTGTGTCTCCTATCAGGCCTTGCTTCTTCTGAAGAAAGTTGCAGGATCAAAATTCTCCTTCCCCTCCCCCTCCCCCTCCCCCTCTTCCTCTCCCTCTCCTCCTCCTTCTCTCTCTTTTTTTTTTTTTTAGACAGGGTCTCACTCTGCTGCCCAGGCTGGAGTGCAGTGGCACAGTCACAGCTCACTGCAACCTCAGCTTCCCCAGGTTCAGATGATTCTTCCACTTCAGCCTCATAAGTAGCTGGGGCTACAAGGATGAGTCACCGCACCCGACTAATTTTTGTATTTTTGGTAGAGATGCCATTTTGCCATATTGCCCAGGCTGGTCTCGAATTCCTGGGCTCAAGCGACCTCCCAAAGTGCTGGGATTACAGGAGTGAGCCACCACACCTGGCCAGGTGTCATTGGAAATACTCTGCATATATTACCTCATTCAGTTCTTCCAACAACCCTATGTAGCAGAAGAGATTATCAGTCACACTTCACAGACAACAAACTAAGACTCAAGAGGTTAAAACATTTTTTCAAGGTAGCACAGCTGGGAAGAGAGTGCTGGGGTTTGAACTCAGGTCTTATTTGATCTAAATCCCATACCTGCACCACCACACTCTAATGCCTTAGATGAATACTGAGAATCCACTGGAGAGCTTCAAGGCCAGTGATTTGGAGGATTAGAGATTTTGAGCGCTCTTGGATTGTAATCAACACAAGAGCAAGGACCTTAGCTGGCTTGCTCACTACTGCAGCACCAGTGCTTAGCACAGAGTCCAATGCCCACAGGCACTCAGTAGAATGAATGGAAGACTGCTTTGGGACCTTCCTGGAGAAATGCATTGAAAATGAATAAGGCAGCTTTTTCTAATTTTTTAAAAAGTTGCAAATATTTTGGTGCTCCAAGAATGTGGGAAGCCCCAAAGACATCCATGCAGGTCTACTGTGAAGATTCACACAGCCCATTTCAATCCTCCTCTGGCCCATCTGCAAGCTTCAACCCAAATGATCGCTTCCTAAACTGAATACCAGTTTTAAAAGGACAAAAAGGTCATTTATTGGGTTATTGACAAAGGAGAAATTGGCCAGCTTCTGTTTGAGCACCCTGGTTCTTGGGTAGAAGATTGTGATAGGTTTTCTCATGTTTCCCTTTGCATTGGATGTGGTTTATGGGGGACTCGGTGTTAGTGGATTTTCCTGGAGAGTATTTTGGTTGGATAGGTTAGCATATTTTATCTCCCAGGAAAACTGGAGAAAGAGTATTGAGATTCAATTTGTCATGCTAACAGGATGGAATGATATGTCCTATGATAGCACAGTCTATGACAAGGTCCTGAACTCTTTTTATAGTGTTTCTCCCCAGTTTCTGTTCATCAAAGCAGAATCACCTCTGCCCTCACCCACTGCCCCAGCTTGTAACCTTCGAATCCAGAGGCTTCTCTCTCCTTGCCTTATTCCTTCCTAAGAGCCAGGTAGCCTACCTGTTACTCATTCACCTACATTCTCTCAGTAGGTGGGGCTGATTGAATAAAATTATTTGTGATTAATAATGTATTTTAATTAAAGATACATTTTACTTTAATTTTAATTTTATTTTAACTTTTTAATTTTTTAAAGTTTTTGAGATGGAGTGCAGTGGCATGATCTTGGCTCACTGCAACCTCCACCTACTGGGTTCAAGAAATTCTCCTGCCTCAGCCTCCCGTGTAGCTGGGATTACAGGCGCGTGCCACAACGCCTGGCTAATTTTTGAATTTTTAGTAGAAACGGGGTTTCACCATGTTGGCCAGGCTGGTCTGCAACTTCTGACCTGAAGTGATCCTCCTGCCTCGGCCTCCCAAAATGCTGGGATTACAGGCGTGAGTCACCGTGCCTGGCCTAAAGACACATTGTAAATTAATGAATATTTATTGTGGTAAAATATACATAAAATTTACCATTTAAACTATTTTAAGTATACAATTCAGTAACATTAATTACATTCACATTGTTGTGCAAACATTACCACCATCTATCTCCCAAAACTTTTCATCATCCCAAACTGAAACTCTGTACCCATTAAACAGTAACTCCCCATTGCCTTCCTTCCCCAGGCCTTGGTAGTCACTATTCTACTTTATGTCTCTATGAATTTGTCTTTTAGTTAATTTTTTCTCTCTCTTGTCTTTTAGTTTTGAATGGCTACCAGTAAGTGCCAAGCCTGGGTGAATGGTTATGAAGATCCTCCATGCTCTGGGGAGATGGGACGCCTTTTTCTATTATCCAGGAGGGAAGACTGGGTTGGGAGGACAGAAGATGGAAGAGAGAAAATAAGATGCACTGAGCAAGCTCTCTGAGTTAGGCCTGGGCACATGCTCTCCTACAAAGGAACTAGTGTCATATATAAGGGGCTGAGGAGGAACTTAGAATGGTGATGTGACTTGCCCAAGGTTGAAAGTACAGAGTGGGAATTTGAACTTGGGTCTGACTCCCAGTCGAATACTTTTCCTTCCCTCCCCCCACCCCCCACAAAAACAGTTTTATTGCATAGCAGAAAATGTATTCTTTAAAATATACAGTGCAGAGCTGAGCTTTGTGGTTCATGCCTGTGATCCCAGCTATTCAGGAGGCTGAGGCAGGAGGATCACTTGAGCCTTAGAATTCAAGGCTGCAGTGAGCTATGATTGAGTTACTGCACTCCAACAACAGAGCAAGACCCTGTCTCTAAAAAAAGTGAAAATAAAAAAGGATACAATTCAGTACTTTTTAGTATATTAATAATGTTATGCAACTATTACCACTAATTTTAGAATATTTTCATCACCCTGAAAAAAAAACCCATACTTGTTAGCAATCAATCTCCATCCCCTGAGCATCTGGCAACCTTCCTTCCTTCCTTCCTTCCTTCCTTCCTTCCTTCCTTCCTTCCTTCCTTCCTTCCTTCTTTCCTTCCTTCCTTCCTGCCTTCCTTCCTTCTTTCCTTCCTCCTTCCTTCCTCCTTTCTTTCTCTCTCTTTCTTTCTTTCTTTCTTTCTTTCTTTCTTTCTTTCTTTCTTTCTTTCTTTCTTTCTTTCTTTCTTTCTTTCTTTCTTTCTCTCTCTTTCTCTCTCTCTTCCTTCCTTCCTTCCTTTACTTTCTTTCTTTTTTGGAGTGCTTTACTCCCTTTTATTGCTGAGTAATATTTTATTGTATGAATATGTCACATTTGAAAAATGTATTCATCAGTTGATGAACATTTGAGTTGTTTCTGCTTTTTGGCTATTAAGAATAATGCTTCTATGAATATTTGTGTACAAGTTCCTGTGTAAACATATGTTTTTATTTATCTTGCATATATACCTAGGAGTGGAATTGCCACTTTTATTTTGAGAAACTTCCAAACTGTTTTTCAAAGTTTTCCACCAGCAGTGTGTGAGAGTCCCAATTTCTCTGAATTCTTGCTAACATTTGTCATTGCCTGTCATTTTGATTTTAGCCATCCTGGAGGATATGAAGTGTTATTTCATTACAGTTGTGATTTGCATTTCCCTAATGGTTGATGATATTGAGCATCTTTTAATATGCTAATTGGCCACTTGTATGTATATATATATAATATATATATATATTTTTTTTAGAGAAATGTCTATTCAAATCCTTTGCACATTTAAAAATGGGATTATTTGTCTTTTTACTGTTGTAAGAGTTGAAGAACTGTATTTGGTTTCTGGTTACAAATTCTTCATCAGATATATGATTTGCAAGTATTTTCTCCCATTCTGTGGGTTGTCCTTTCACTTTCTTGACAGTGTCCTTGGAAGCACAAAGGTGTTTAATTTTGGTGAAGTATAATTTTTTTACTTTTTCTTTTGTTACTTGTGCTTTTGGTCCCTTATGTAGGAGACCATTGGCTAATCCAAGGTTACAAATATTTGCTTCTATACTTTCGTCTAAAACTTCCTAGTTTTAGCTCTTACGTTTAGGTCTATAATTCCCTTTGAATTAATTTTGGTATATTGTGTGAGGTAGGGTTCCAGCTTCAGTTTTTCTCTTGGAGTCACCTAGTTGTTCCAGCACCTTTCATTGACAAATGTACTTTTTTCTCATTGAATTGTCTTGGCACCCTAGTCCAAATTAATTGACTATACAGTAAATATAAGAGTTTATTTCTGAATTGTCAATTCTATTCCATTAATCTGTGTGTGTATCCTTACACCGAATTATTATAATTTTGTAGTAAGTTTTGAAATTAGAAAGTGTGAGTCGTCCAAGATTTTTTTTATTTTTCAAGATTGTTTGAGGTTTTCTGGGTTCCTTGCATTTTCATGTTAATTTTAGGATCAGCCTGCTAATTTCTGCAAAAAAGACAGCTGATATTTTGATAGGGATTGTGTGGGATCTGTTAATTGATTTGGGTAGCGTTACCATTTTAACATTATTAAGTCTTCCAATCCATGAGCATGGGATGTCTTTCCATTTATTTAGGGCTTTAATTATTATTTTTTGCTCAGGATGGTTTGGCTACTCTGGGTCTTTTGTGGTTCATATACATTTTAGGATTATTTTTTCTATTTCTTTGAAGTATGTCATTAGTATTTTTATAGGCATTGTATTGAATCTATTGATTGCTTTGGGTAGTGTGAACATTTTAACAATATTGATTTTTCAAATCCTTGAACACAGAATATCTTTCTATTTGTTTGTGTCTTCTTCAATTTGTTGCATCAATGCTTTCTAGTTTTCTTTGTGGAAATCTTTCACTTTTTAATCTCATTTGTTGCTATTGTAAATGGGATTATTTTCTTTTTCAGATTGTTTGCTAGTGGCATATAGGAATCCTACCGGTTTTTGTATGTTGATTTTGTATCCTGCAAATTTACTGAATTTGTTTATCAGTTATAATGTTTTTTTGGTGGAATCTTTAGGTTTTTCCAGATATAAGATAATATTGTCTGCAAACAAGGATAATTTACTTCTTCCTATCCGATTTGGGTGCTCTTTATTTCTTTCTCTTGCCTGATTGCTCTAGCTAGGACTTTCAGTAGTATGTTGAATAACTGTGTTGAAAGTGGACATCCTTGTCTTGTTCCATATCTTAGAGGAAAAGCTTTCAGTTTTTCCCCATTTACTATACTAGCTGTTGGTCTGTTGTGTATAGCTTTTATTATGTTGAGGTATGTTTCTTCTATATATGGTTTTTTTAAAGGGTTTTTATCATGAAGCAATGTTGAATTTTATCAAATGCTTTTCCAGCATCAATTGAAGTGATCACATGTCTTTTGTCCTTCATTCTGTTGATATAATGTACCAAATTAATTGATTTACATGTGTTGAACCACTCTTGCATTCCTGGAATAAATCCCACTTGGTCATGATGAATGATCTTTTTAATGTGTTGCTGAATTTGGTTTGCTAGTATTGTGTTGAGAATTTTTGCATCAATATTCATCAGGGATATCGGCCCATAGGTGTTCTTTTTTTTTTTTTTTTTAATGTGTCTTTGTCTGGTTTTGGTATCAGGGTAATATTGGCCTCATAGAATGAGCTTGGACATGTTCTCTATTTTTCAGGACAATTTGAGTAGAATTCCTATTAGTTCTTCTTTAAATGTTTGGTAAAATTCAGCATTGAAGCGATTAGGTCCTGGGCTTTTCTTTGTTGGGAGACTTTTTATTATGGCTTTGATTTCATTACTTGTTATTAGTCTATTCAGGTTTTGGATTTCTTCATGGTTCAATCTTTATAGGATATGTGCATCTAGAAATTTATTTCTTCTACATTTTCCAATTTATTGGCACATAGTTGCTCACATTTTTTTCTGATTATGTCTTTAATGATTCTTTAAATTTTGCAGTATTGGTTGTAATGTGTTCTTTTTCATCTTTACTTTTATTTATTTGGGACTTCTCTCTTTTTTCTTAGTCTGGCTAAAATTTGTTGATTTTATTTATCTTTTCAAAAAAATAACTTCTTCTGTTGACCTTTTGTGTTTTTTTTTATTTCACTTTTATTTATTTCAGCTCTGATTTTTATTATCTCTTTTCTTCTACTAATTTTGGGTTTAGTTCTTGCTTTTCTAGTTCTTTAAGATGCATCATTAGGTTTTTTTTTTTTT
>NW_012104976.1:2954307-3076510 GCF_000951045.1 Mandrillus leucophaeus
ATTCCATAGAGGAAAAAGAACCTTAAATATAAATGTTAATGTAAAAGGTTCCTTGTTACAGTAAAATAACAAATACAAAAAGGCAAAAAGATTTGGGGAGATAATAATCAAAAGGTATAAAATTTCAGTTAGACAGAGGGAATAAGTTCAAGAGACACAAGGTGAGTATAAGTAATAATTTATTGTATACTTGAAAATGTCTAAGAAAGTAGGTTGTATTTTTTTTTTTTTTTTTTTTTTTTGATGTTTTTCTGTTTTTTTAAAGTAGATGCTTATTGCTATAAACTTTCGTCTTAGGACTACTTTTGCTGTAACCCATAGGTTTTGGTATGTTGTGTTTCCGTTTTCATTTGTTTCAAGAAATTTTTTGATTTTCTTCTTAATTTCTTCATTGACCCACTGGTCATTCAGGAGCATATTGTTTAATTACTATGTATTTGTATAGTTTCCAACGTTCCTCTTGTTATTGATTTCTAGTATTATTCCACTGTGGTCAGAGAAGATACATGATATGATTTCAATTTTTAAAAAATTTCTTAAGACTTGTTTTGTGGCCTAACATATGGTCTATCCTTGAGAATGATCCATATGCTGAAGAGAAGAATGTGTATTCTGTAGCTGTTGGATGAAATGTTCTGTGAATACCTATTAGGTCCATTTGGTTTATAGTGCAGATTAAGCCCAATGTATCTTTGTTGATCTTCTGTCTGGAAGATCTGCACAATGCTGAAAGTGGGGTGTTGGGGTCTCCAGGTATTATGTATTGGGGTCTATCTCTCTCTTTAGCTGTAATAATATTTGTTTTATAGATCTGGCTGCTCCAGTGCTGTGTGCATATATATTTATAATTGTTATATCCTCTTGATGAATTGACCACTTTGTCATTATATAATAGTCAACCTTTTCTCTTTTTTTAGTTTTTGTCTTGAAGTCTAATTTTTCTGATATAAGTATAGCTACTCCTGCTATATTTTGGTTTTCATTTGCATGGAAAATCTTTTTTCTATCCTTTTATTTTCAGCTTATGTGCTTCCTTATAGGTGAAGTGTATAGTGCTTCTTTATAGGTGAAGTGTATTTCTTAGGCAACATATCATTAGGTCTTTTTAAAAAAAATCTGTTTAACCTCTCTGTCTTTTGATTGAAAAGTTTTGTCTATTTGCATTCAGTATTATTATTGATAAATAAAGACTACTGCTGCCATTTTGTTTTTTGTTTTCTGGTTGTTTTGTGGTCTTCTCTTTCTTCTGTGGGCCTATAATTTTTTAAACAATATTTTGTAGTTTTCAGTGTATGATTCTTGTACTTCTTTTGTTAAATTTCTCCCTAAGTGTTTCATCCTTTTGAATACTATTATAAATGAAATTGCTTTCTTAATTTTATTTTTGATTGCCCATTGCTGGAGTATAGAAATACAATTTTAAAATGTATTATCTTGTATCCTACAATCTTGCTGAATTCACTTAATATTTCTCCATCTCCTGACCTCGTGATCTGCCCGCCTTGGCAGTGCTGGGATTACAGGTGTGAGCCACTGCACCTGGCCAATTCACTTAATATTTCTAACAGTTTATTAAGGGGTTACTTGGAATTTTCTATCAATAAGATAATGCCAACTACAAATAAAGATAATTTTACTTCTTCCTTTCTAATCTGGACGACTTTATTTCTTTTGCTTACCTAATTGCGTTGGTTAGAACCACTTGTACAATGTTGAATAGAGGTGGTGAAAGTGGCTATCCTGGTCTTCTTCCTGACCTTAGGGGGATAGCATTCAGTCTTTTACCATTATGCAAGTTGTTAACCATGGGTTTTTTTTGTAGATGGCCTTTATCAAGTTGAGGAAGTTCCCTTTTATTTCTAGTTTGTTGAATTTTTTTTTTATAATGGAAGGATATTGGATTTTGTCAGATGCCTTTTCTCTAACCATTGAGAGGATCACGTGTTTCTTCTTTTATTCCATTAATATGGTACATTACAGTGATTGATTTTTGTATGTTAAACCAACCCTGCATTCCTGGGATAAGTTCCATTTGGTTATGGTATATAATCCTTTTTATATAGTTCTAGACTTGGCCAGTGTTTTTTCACCAGCCACAGCTACGTCTCATAGACTCTTTCCCAAAGCAAATCTTCTGTCGTGGTACTAGATCATATCTCTGATCTTAAAAACTGCTAAGTGGCAAATAATAACCAAAAAGTTGAACACTATTCAGCTGGATTCCTCAGGAGGCCCTCAGAAACTTGATGATACCAGCCACAAAGGTGGTTCAGGGGAAGCACTGAGATGCTGCTGCTATTTCTCTTCCAGTGTGTAAGAGAGCCATGTTCATGCATTGCATTTGAGTTTAGTGAACTGGTGTTCCAAATCTCCAACATCAATCCTACTTTCAAATTTCTGTAGCCTGACATCAGACTTTCAGCCTAGAAAACATGTCCTCTGTCATTATAGCCAGGCCATCTAGATCTCCAGCCCAAATCACAGCAACATTCTATAATGTGGATCACTATCCATGCTATGACTTGGGGAAGGGTCTAGCTTAAAGCAGATTCCCACACGTCAGACTCTCAATTTTTCTACCTGGTTCTGCTTATTTGTTTTGTTTGCTTTTTAAACAATACAAATAATTCAAAAGAAAAGACTCAGAAACCCAAGGGATAAAACTTTATTATAGCCAATTTCTGCTGGCATATTAATGACTCCAATTATAGCACACAGCCAAAAATACATCTGCAGTAAAGGGGAAAAAGTCAGGAAATCATCTTGGAGCAAATAATAGATAAAATCACAGCTGAAATGTGGTCTTAAGTTTGGAATTAAGTCAGTCGACTTCTCTGAGTTCATGGCTTTCCACAGTAAACACCATTATTATGTATTAGTCTAATTTGCTAGATGAAGGAAGGAGGATAAAAATCCTGAGTTCTCTGTAAAAATTTACAGGTTTGCAGGCTATCTTATCAGTCCTGACACCTTATCTCTCCTCTTCAAGTGTCCAAGAGGCTGGTGTTATGTGGCAGGTTTTATCTGTCTTTCTGATAAGTTTGATGACAGCTTCACATCTGGGCACAAAATGGTGGTTTGAGTCTACTTTTCCCAACAGTGTGAGATGCTCCTGCACCAGTTCTAGAGGAAAACCTCCAAATGGCTAAGGATGTTCAGAACCTGCTATGCTCAGGAATGAAAGGTGCTCTCCCCAAGGCTTCCCCAGAGGTAGTGCAATGTAGGAGGGAGGGTAGGCAAAGGTGGAGTTTCAAGTTCCCAGTCTCTTAGGAGGTGGTCGCCTGGGGAGATTTACTTTAATTGGAGACTGGACCTCTGTTTCCTTCTCTGTAAAATTGAATTTAACTCCTGGGTTGTTGTCATGATTAAGTTAATGTCTGTGAGGCATTTATCAAGCATGTGAGCACACAAGAGGTGTTCAATACATGCTGATTTTATTCCTTTTTTCTTTCAGTTGAGTCAAAAACACACTCAGCAGCCACTGATCCAGAAAAGAGTCAAGAGTGAGTGGTGGCTGTGGGGTTGTAGCCATGAAACCAATTAGGGCCACGTGAAGAGGGTCAGAGCGTGGATTCTGGCACCAGAAAGCCTGAGTTTTAATCCTGGCTCTACTACTTACTAGCTATGTGGCTTAGTGAAGGTCAGCTTACCTCTCTGAGCCTCAATTTTCTTATTTTAATGAAAGGAATGACAATAGTATTTCAGAGTCAGGTGTGTATTTGCTTGCTGTTTCTCTGGTACTTACATATGAAGGTTCCAGCTTCCTGCCCATGATGACTGAGCCTTCCAATCTTTTGCCTTCCCCATCTCTGTGTTGCCTGGAGTGCTCTTTGCCCTCCTCTCCTGGGATGACTGGACTGTGGCCAGGTTGAGATGGTGACCACGAGCTCCCTTTGCTATGGCACAGTTACCCATTCTGTACGTTCTATGGTGGTTGTCAGCATGGGATCTGGGTCAGTCACACCTCCATGAAGTCTAGGCTATCATTTACAGCTGGTGACCTTGGTAAATGATATTATCTCTGAATCCTCATTTTCTCATCTATAAAAAGGGAATAATAATATCTAATACTTGCTTCATGGGCTTGTGGTGAGCTTTAATATTGGAAAATATTTATTGAGCATTTAATCTGTGCTTGGCATTATGTTATGTGCTTTACAGGAATTTCTTCATTGGATTCTCACACCAACTCTATCAGATTGATACTAATATTATGATTTTCATTATACAGATGAGGAAACTGATGCTCCCAGGTCACATAGTTATTATATGACACCCACATCTTTCTGACTCCAGGGGTAGCCTCTCAGCCCTGTAATGAGAAGATATGTGCAAGCACTAAGAACAAAGTAAACAGTCAAGATAAGCTATTACCTATGATAAATATAACACATGGAGTGTGGTAGGATTGATACTTCTTCAGCTTTGGGGGATAACCAAATGCCCTGAGGATGGAAGCCAGAGACTGCCTCAGTCCCTCCCACTCTGTCTTGCTGAATATGCTCTCCTAGTGATCATCCTACACTCCTCGGATAGTTACTAAGCAGAAGGCCACCCTGCAGCCATATAGCTGCTTTTTCTTAAGGAACATACCTGGCTAGCTCCCTGAGGGCTGAATAAAAGAAGCAAATTGAGTAAAGCAAAATGGTCAGTTAATTGGGCTGCATTCAAGAGAGGTAATTGTGTGAGAATGAACTGGAAGAGATAGAGGCAGAGACCAGTTTATGGTCAATGTTGGATTTTCTACCCACTGACTATGGAATGGGTTGGGCCTAATGAGTGTCTGCAAAGGTTCTTTGAAATTCCTGAGATAAAAGGCTATGCTCTATTTCTTAAAGAGTTTTACTAGTTCTCATTGATATGTTTGTCTGCTATTGGAGATGGAGGGGAATTAAATAATTTGTGCACATCAGACATGCAATACACCTCTTTGTATCCTCACTGCCTGATTCAGTGTTCCTTCTGTATAATGGAGCTCTATAAATGTCTGTTTTCATTAATGAAGGTGAGGAGGGCTCTGATCTGGTTTTCCTTATTGGCTCTGATGTTCTTCATTCAGACAATCCCTTCTTGTAACTACTGGATATGTAATTATGAGGTGCCGTGCATGTTTACGTGGAGAGTGGTGGGGGATGGAGGTGGTGAAATGGAGAGGAATGAAGCACTCTTCTTTTACTTCTTTTGCATGTCAGTCAGAGTGTATAAGGGTCAATGCATAGGAGCTCCTAGCCTTAAGGATATGAGTGTATGTGTTGGTGAAAGTGTAATGAATACCAAATGTAGAGCAACAACAAAATATCCAACTCTAAGAAAATCAGAATTGATTGCTATAGTGGGAGGGCCAGTGAATTTTAGCTAGGCATTTGGGCCAGAGTTTTATTCTCAAGAAACCAGGTCCTGGAATGGTTACTGCACCTCTGAGTTGATGCCTGGAGGCTTGTATGCATCTCTCAGAAGTCATGGTGCTTGCTCACCCAAGATTTGCCTCAGGTTAGACCAATTATAATTTTTGTTTTTCTGTTTCCACTGGCCGAGAAATGTCACTGTTGATAGAAAAACCCCTGTGTGTTCCAGGCCATCATTTCTGGCAGTTCTTGGGTTTTCTTGGTGAAAGAGTCATGAACGTGGTGAATCTCTCCGTTGTCTTTAGTTTGCCCACTGAGTTGCCAGACTGCTCCAGCATTTCCTCCTTGGAGCATTTCAGAAAAGGGGCTATCTGTGTTCCCTCAGGCGAGGTGGCTAAGATGGTTTGATGTAATGATGTGGAGCTACAGGTGATCTGTCTGCCTGCGTGGGGAGAGTATGAAATAGTTTCTGAATTTTTCCCAGAAGGTCTATAGCACTAGCCATTCTGATAAGCAAATTCTTACAAAGGTCAGCCCAGTGTGATGGGTAGAGCCTTGGATTTTGAATCCGAAGATTCGGGTTTGAGTGCTTGCTTGTGTGTAATTACACACAAAACTGTGCCTCGACTGACAACCTCTCTGAGTCTTGCCTTTTTTGCTTAGTGACATGAGTACATTGATATCTCACTATTTCTACATGAGTTGTTTTGGGGATCAGTTGGATAATGAATGTGAATGGTAGGTGGCCATACGGAGGAAGGGATTTATAAAAAGTGCTGGGAGATAGTTAGAGGTCTAACCAACATGCCAGGTAATGTCTGCATTTTAATTAAGGTTTCTGAAGACCATACTCTTTCCTTTATTGTCATGCTCAGATGAAACTCCATTTCAGGTCACTCTCAAATAACATAGCTAAGAATTCAGGGCCTAAAATAGCACGTGGCATAGAATAAGCACTTGAACATTGGTTGACTGAATGACAGAATGATTGGGTGTGTAATGGAATGTGCTAAGTATATACCTACTGGGTATTGTGGGGAGGATTTATTTACTGGGCATAAAAAGGATACCTATAGATACAGAATTTGGATGCCATAAAGAGTAAACAAAGGAAGCTCTAGGTTGCTCAATAGAGAATTTTTTAAAATGCTGCATTTTATATTACAGATTATAAACTCAGTATTATCTCTAGTACTTTCAAAATAATTGAGTGTGTCAATTTTTAAACTCTTGGTTGCCAGCTTCAATGATTAAACTCTTGGTTCCCAGCTTGCTTTCTTGCTTTCTTTTCTTTTTCTTTTTCTTTTCTTTTTTTTTTTTTTTTTGAGACAGAGTCTCACTCTGTTGCCCAGGCTGGAGTGCAGCAGCACAATCTCGGCTCACTGCAACCTCTGCCTCCCGGGTTCAAGTGATTCTCCTGCCTCAGCCTGCCAAGGACTGGACTACAGGTGCCTGCCACCACTCCCGGCTAATTTTTTGTATTTTTAGTAGAGATGGGGTTTCACCGTGTTAGCCAGGATGGTCTCGATCTCCTGACCTCGTGATCTGCCCACCTCGGCCTCCCAAAGTGCTGGGTTCTCAGCTTTCTATACATGGGCTTTGGGGGTGGGACACTGCAAATCACCCTTCTCCTTTACCAACTGCTCACTTGCTGACTGCCAGTAGAGGGTGCTAGAGGAAGGCTGGAGGAAGAGAAAGATACACGGCCCTTCTCATTGGCTTCTTGTGCCTCTCAGATACCCCAGCAATGCTTCTTCACCTTGGTAGGGCCAGTGTGTTTCAGTGGCATTAGCTGAATCCAATTAGTGGTTTCCCCAACAACTGCAGAATCAGCCTCACAGCAAGGTGGCTCTCTGCCTAACCTGGGCCACCAGCTCCAGTGGCCAGTGCCTCTTCCTCAGAAGGGTTCTAGGCCCCACAAAACCCCTCCTCTAAGCTTCTAGGTCTCAATAATTGCAGCCTCTTTGTTTCCCCAGTCCTAGGGGTGGGAACTACTTCCTGCACTTGTTACCTTTGTGATACACCTCAGTGTTCTCTTTTTGCTGTTTCAGTTCCTCCGAATCTACCAACCATTCTTTATATGAAATTCTCTCTGTTAAAATAGCTGGCATGGAGACTTACGATTTCTGGTCTGGCATGTTAGAATCCTAGAAGTCACACTCCATCCTAGCAAGTAAAAAGCTGAGCAAACTAAAAAAAATTAACTCTTCTTAGATCTACAAGAGAAGTTAGCTCACTGGGAAAATTGTGCTTTCCAAACTGGAGAGACAGACAGGCAAATACACACAATCACATCTTATAGGAGCAGAAACCCACTAGCAAAAACCTCTGTGGAACCACTGCCAATGTAGGAAAACTTGAATCATAATTGACCAATTGCTGGAGGCTTAGTGCGGACAAACCTGATAGATAAAAGCTCCAGGGACCAAGTTAGCACGGTCCCCCATGCTTTTTTGAGTTTTGCTTCTTGGAGCTCTACCAGGTTCTCTCAGTGAATATGGGAGAAAAATCCCCTTTGGCTTCCAGCAGGGATAGGAAAAAAGAAGCATTTGAAATATACCAGAGCCTTCTGTTCTTCTTAACAAGGTCTGCCTTCAGGAGAAACTTTTTAATCAGGTAAAGTATTTACCTGCTGTTTTTGTTTTTTTCCCAGAGCCTTACTGACCTCGGGGAAGGGAAACATCCAACTCTACCTGCTTCTGGCCTTTCACATGGGAGAAGGGAAATATCCAACTCCAGTTCACTCTAGCCATCCTGTTCCACATAAAGGGGAGAGAGGAACTCAGAAGCATGTGTGAAGTTCTTAGTCCAGAGGCACAGGCTCTCTAAATGGCTGAACCTAGTCACAGGACTATAGCATGCTTCGCTTTCCCCCACACAATACTACCACATTGCTAAAGGCCTATTTATAGCAGTTCCTTTTACTTGGAACATCATGTCTGCCTACCAAGAATAAATTACAAGGCAAATAACACAGTTTGAAGAGACAGAGCAAGCATCAAAACCAGACTCAGATATGGCAGGGATGTTGGAATTATCAGACCAGAATTTAAAAACTATGATTAATATGCTAAAATTTCTAATGGATAAAGTAAACACCATGCAAGAACAGATGGGCAATGTAAGCAGAGAGATGGAAATTTCAAGGCAGAACTAAAGAGAAATGCTAGAGATGAAAAACATTGTAGCAGAAATGAAGAATGTTTTTGATAGGCTTATTAGTATGCTGTACACAACTAAGGAAAGAATCTCTGAACTTGAAGATCAAAGAGATCTAAAACTAAAATCAAACTAAAACTAAAAATCAAAGAGAAAGAAGACAAAGGAAAGGCCCAGTATATCCAATAACTGTGGGAAAATTACAAAAGGTGTGACATACATGTAATGAAAATACTAGAAGGAAAATAGAGAAAGGAATAGAAAGAAATATTTGGAACGATGATGATTGAGAATTTTTCCAAAATTAATGCCAGACATCAAACTACAGATCTAGGAAGCTTAGTGAACACAGAGCAGAATAAGTGCAAAACAAAATGAAAACAAAATCCTCAAACAATTCAACAACAACAACAACGATGTTGTTGCATATCAATGCTGAGGCATATCATATTCAAACTACAAAAAATCAAAGATAAAGAAAGAATCCTGAAAGAAGCCAGAGGCAAAAAACAAAAACAAAAACAAAAAACAAAACAAAAAAAAACTGACCTATAAAGGAACAAAGATAAGAATTACATACAACTTCTCCTCAGAAACTATGCAAGCAAGAAGAGAGTAAAGTGAAATATTTAAAGTTTTGAGAGAGAACTCCCCACCAACCTAGAATTCTGTACTCTGTAAAATTATACTTCAAAGGTGAAGAAGAAATAAACAATTTTTCAGACAAAAAAAATTGAGGGTATTTGTTTCTAGTAGTCTTGCCTTATAAGAAATGTTAAAGAAGTTCATTAGAGGGAAGGAAAACGATATGGGTCAAAAACTCAGATATATGTAAAGAAAGGAGTCACATCAGAGAAAAAACTATTTAAAGTAAAAGCTTTTATTTTTCTTATTCTTAGTGGTTCTACAGATAATAGTTCATTCAAAATAATAATAGCAACAGTATATTCAATTATAAATACCTACTTATCTTTCTCTTTTTGAGACAGAGTCTCCCTCTGTCTCCCAGGCTGGAGTGCAGTGGTGCAATCTCGGCTTGCTGCAACCTGTGCCTTCCAGGCTCAAGTGATTCTCGTGCCTCAGCCTCCTGAGTAGCTGAGATTATAGGCATGCACCACCACACCCATCTAATTTTTGTATTTTTTGGTAAAGATGACATTTCACCATATTGGCGAGGCTGGTCTTGAACTCCTGGCCTCAAGTGATCTACCCGCCTTGGTCTCCCAAAGTGCTGGGATTACAGGAGTGAGCCACTGTGTGCGGCCCCTATCTCTCATCTATAGAGAAAGTACATTCTTATGAAGGCTTATGTATAAATGAAATGAATGACAGCAATAATACTAAGAACGGGAGGAAGGAATTAGGATTACTTTGTTATTATAAGATATTCACATTACCTATGAAATAGTATTGTGTTATTTGAAAGTGGGACTTGTATTAGTTGAAAATGTATATTGTAAACTCTAGGGCCACCACTAAAAAAAAAGTATAACTGATATACTAGGAGAAGACATAAAATGGAATAATAAAATACCCAACTAAAACTACTGAAGGTTTGGACAAAAAGTTGTGGTTAAAAAAAACAAAAATAAAAACCACTGAAGGCAGAAAAAGCATGAAAGGAAAAAGTAAGAATAAGAAACAAGGGCAACAACATGGAAAATAGTATAAATATGATAGATATTAATTCAATGGTATCAATAATCACTTTGAACATTAATGGTCCAAATGCACCAATTAAAGACAGAGATTTTCAGAGTGAATCAAAAAGCAAGACTCGACTGTAGTGTTGTATACCAAAAACCCCAAACCCACTTTGAATATAAAGAAACATATAGATTAAAAGTAAATGGCATGAAAGAAATATAGCATAAAAGATCATGCTAACACTAATCAAAAGTAAGTAGGAGTAAATATGTTAATTTCAGACAGAGCAGACTTCAGAGCAGGAAAGTTATTAAAATAAAAGAGGGGCACTGCATAATGATAAAGGAATCAATTCTCCAAGACAATTTAACAGTCTTTAAAATGTATGCACCTAACAACAGAATGTCAACATACATGAAACAAAACTGAAAGACTTGCAAGGAGAAACATAATTCCACTATTATAATTGAAGACTTTGACATTCCTCTATTAGAAATGAACAGATTCAGTGGGCAGAAAATCAGTAAATACATAGCTGACCTCAACGACATCATCAAGCAACTGGATATAAATAAAATCTTCAGAGTACTTCATCCAACAACAGCAGAATACACATTCTTTTCAAGTTCACATGTAATATTCACCAAGATAGACCACCTTCTGGGCCATAAAACACACCTTAACAAATGTAAAAGTATAGCAGTTGTACAATATTTGGTCTCAGAACACAATGGAATTAAACCAGAAATCAATAAAAGAAAGATAGCTGGAAAAATCTCAAAATACTTGGAGATTAAACAACACACTTTTAAAATAGCACATGGGCCAGAGGAAAAAAATCTCAAGATAAATTTAAAAACATTTTGAACTAAATGAAAATGAAAATTCAACTTATCAAAATTTGTAAGAAGCAGTGAAAGCAGTTCTTAGAGGAAAATTTATAGCATTGAATATATATATTAGAAAATAAGAAAGATCTAAAATCAATCATTTAAGCTTCCACCATAGGAAAAGAGAAAAACAAGAGCAAATTAAATCCAAAAATTAAAAACAGAAAAGCAATAAACAAAATCAATGAAACCAAAAGCTGGTTCTTTGAAAACATCAATAAAATTGATAAGCCTCTAGCTAGAATGAATAAGAGAGAGGTGAGAGAGCGAGAGAGACACTAATTACTAACAACAGAAAAGAAAGAGAGAAAATTAATACAGATCCCATGATAGTTAAAAGAATAATCAGGCTGGGCACTGTGGCTCACACCTGTAATCCTAGCACTTTGGGAGGCTGAGACAGACAGATCACTTGAAGCCAGGAGTTTGAAACCAGCCTGGCCGACATGGTGAAACTCCATCTCTGCCAAAAATACCAAAATTAGCTGGGCATGGTGGCACACACCTGTAATCCCAGCTACTTGGGAGGCTGAGGCACGAGAATCACTTGCACTCAGGAGATGGAGGTTGCAGTGAGCCGATATTGCACCATTGCACTCCACCCTGAGTGATAGAGGGAGACTCTGTCTCAAAAATATAAAAAAAGAATAATCAGTGAATCCTATCAACAGCTCTATGGCCACAAATTTCATAACCTAGATGAAATGGACCAATTCCTTGAAACACACAATCTGCCAAAACTCATAAAAGAAGAAACAAACAATTCAAATTGGTCTGTATCTATTAAAAAATTGAATCCATAATTAATAACCTTCTCAAACAGAAAGCAGCAGGCCCAGATGGGTTCACTGGTGAATTCTACCAAAAACGTAAGGAAGAAATTATGCCAATTGTCTATCACCTCTTTCAGAAGATAGAAAAAGAGAAAATACTTCCTCACTCGTTCTAGGAGGCTAGCATTTCTATAATATGAAAACAGTCAAGGACATTACAAGAAAAGAAAACTACAGACCAATATCTCTCATAAGTCTGGATGCAAAAATCCTCAATAAAATATTAGCAAATCAAATTCATCAATATATAAAAATAATTATATACCACCACCAAATGGGATTTATCCTAGTTATGCAAGGCTGGTTCAAAATATAAAAATTGATTGATATAATTTATCATATCAACAGGCTAAAGAAGAAGAATTGCATGATCATATCAATAGATGCAGAAGAAGTACTGGACAAAATCCAACATTCATTTATAATAAAAATTCTCAGTAAACTAGCAATTGAGGCGAACTTACACAACTTGATAAATAATATCTAAGAAAAACCCTACAGCTAATATCATCCTTAATGGTAACAACCTACTAAAAACTTTCCCACTAAGTTTCAGGAGCAGGCAAGGATATCCCCTCTCACTACTCTTTTTCAACATCATACTGGAAGTCCTAGCTAATGCAGTAAGACAAGAAAAGAAAATAAAAGTTACACTGATTAAGATGGAAGAAATAAAACTAACTTTGTGTGCAAATGATATAATCCTTTGTGTAAGTAATCATAAAGAACTGACCAAAAAACCAAAAACAAAAAACAACTTCTGAAACTAGTAAATTATTATAGCATGGCTGCAGAATACAAGGTTAACATATGAGAGTCAATTGGTTTCCTACATATAGCAAGGCTGCAGGATACATGATTAATATGCAAGTCAATTGCTTTCATATATACTGGCAATGAAAAAGCAAAATTTGAAATTAAAAACACAATGCCTTTAAATTAGCACACACACAAATGAAATACTTAGGCATAAATCTAACAAATTATGAATAAGATCTATATGAGGACAACTACAAAATTATGATGAAAGATATCAAAGAAGAACTAAATAAATGGAGAGATATTCCATGTCCATGGATAGGAAGACCCAATTTTGACAAGATGTCAATTCTTTCCAGCTTGATCTATTATGATTATTTTTTCATTTTCTTCTTTAAATTTTTTAAAAATAGCTTTTGGGATACAAGTGGTTTTTTTTTGCATGGATGAATTATATAGCAGTGAATTCTGAGACTTTAGTACACCCATCAGCAAAGTGTATGTTGTACCCAATATGTAGTTTTTTATTTTATATCCCCCTTCTGCTCTCCCCCTTCTGAGTCTCCAAAGTTTATTATATCACTCTGTATGCCTCTGCATACTCATAGCTTAGCTCCCACTTATAAGTGAGAATATATGGTATTTGGTTTTTCATTCCTGAATTACTTTGCTTAGAATTATGGCCCCCAGCTCTATCCAAGTTGCTGCAAAAGACATTATTTTATTGCTTTTTATGGCTGAGTAGTATTCCATGTTGTATATATACCACATTTTCTTTATCCACTCAGTGGTCAATGGGTACTTAGGATGGTTTCATATATTTGTAATTGTGAATTGGGCTGCAATAAATGTACATGTGCATGTGTCTTTTTCATATAGTGACTTCTTTTCCTTTGGGTAGATGCCCAGTAGTAAGATTGCTAGATCAAATGATAGGTCCACTTTTAGTTCTTTAAGGAATCTCCAATCTCCATACTGGTTTTTCTTTTTTTTTAAATAGAGGTTGTACTAATTTACATTCCCACCAGCAGTGTATAAACATTTCCCTCTTACCACATTCATTTCAACATCTATTGTTCTTTGACCTTTTAATAAAGGCCATTCTTGCAGAAGTAAGGTGGTATCTCATTATGATTTTAGTTTGCATTTTCCTGATGATTAGTGATGTTGAGCATTTTTTCATATGTTTGTGGGCCATTTGTACATATTCTTTTGAGAAATGTGTATTCATGTCACTTGCTTGCTTTTTGATGAGATTATTATTATTTCTTTCTTGCTGATTTGTTTGAGTTCCTTGTAGATTCTGGATAATAGTCTTTTGTCACATGCATAGTTTGCAAATGTTTTCTCCTATTCTGTGGGTTGTTTGTTTACTCTGATGATTATTTCTTTTGCTGTGCAGAAGCTTTTTAGTTTTATTAGGTCTCATTTATTTATTTTTGTTTTAGTTGCGTTTGCTTTTGGGGTCCTAGTCATGAATTATTTGCCTAGGCCAATGTCCATAAATGTTTTCCCAAGGTATTCTCCTAGAATGTTTTATGGATTCAAGCCTCAGATTTACGTCTTTGATCCACCTTGGTTTGATTGTTGTATAAGGTGAGAGATAGGGATCCAGTTTCATTCTTCTGCATGTGGCTAGCTAGTTTTCCCAGCACCATTTGTTAAGTAGAATATCCTTTCCCCAATTTAAGTTTTTGTATGCTTTGTTGAAGATCAGTTGGTTGTAAGTATCTGGCTTTATTTCTCTGTTTTCTATTCTATTCCATTGGTCTATGTGCCTACTTTTATACCAGTACCATGTTTTTTTGGTAACTATAGCCTTGTGGCATAACTTGAGGTCCAGTAATGTGATGTCTCCAGACTTGTTCTTTTTGCTTAGGATTGCTTTGTCTATTCAGGTTCTTTTTTGTTTTGTATTAATTTTAGGATTTTTTCCAATTCTGTGAAAAATGATGTTGGTATTTTGATGTGAATTGCATTGAATCTGTAGATTGCTTTGGGCAATTAGGTCATTTTTACAATATTGATTCTGCCAATCCATGAGCCTGGAGTGTGTTTCCATTTGTTTGTGTCATCTATGATTTCTTTCAGCACCAACTTTAGCTATTATAGGTTCAATCATGATGCAATTCTATTGCATCTATTGATGAAATCCTAATGAAAATACCAGATTTTGTGGATATTGACAAACCGATTCTAAAGTTTATATGTAGATGCAAAAAACCCAGAATAGCCAACTCAATACTGAAGGAGAAAAACAAAGTTGGAAGATTGACAATACCTGGCCTTAAGACTTACTATAAAGCTATAGTGGTCAAGACAGTGTGAAACTGTCAAAAGAATAGACAAATAGTTCAGTGGAACAAAATAGAGAGCCCAGAAATAGATCCACATAAATACAGTAAACTATAACTCTCTGACAAAGGATCAAAGACAATAAAATGGAGCAAAGATAGCCCATTCAAGAAATGGGACTGGAACAACATCCACATGCAAAAAAGTAAATCTAGACACAGATCTTATACCCTTTATGGAAATTAACTAAAAACGGATCCTAGACCTAAATATAAAGTGCAAAACCATAAAATGCACAGAAAATGGCGTAGGAGAAAATATAGATGATATTGGCTATAGCATGACTATTAGATAAAACACCAAAGGCGTGATCCTTGAAAGAAAGAATTGATCAGCTAGACTTCATTAAAATTAAGAAACTTCTGCTCTGTCAAAGACAATGACAGAAGGATGAGAAGACAAGCTACAGGGTAGGAAAAATATTTACAAAAGATATATCTGATAAAGTACCGTTATTTAAAATATACAAGGAATTCTTAAAGCTCAATAATAAGAAAACAAACAACCAATTAAAAAATGGGCCAAAGATTGTAACACATACCTCATCAAAGAAGATGTATAGATCTTCATATGCAATATGAAGATGCAATAGCATATGAAAAGATGCTCCACATTATGTCATCAGAGAAATACAAATTAAAAAACAATGAGATACCACTATACACCTATTTGGGTGTCCAAAATCCAGAATACTTACAACACCAGATGGAGACAAGTACGTGGAGAAATAGGAATTCTCATTCATTGCTGATGGGAATGCAAAATGCGACAGTCAATTTGGAAGACAGTTTGGCAGTTTCTTACAAAACTAAACATATTCCTGCCAAAGAATCCAGCAATTATACTCCTTGGGATTTACACAAAGAGTTAAAAACTGATGTCCAAATCAAAACCTGCACATGAATGTTTATCATAGCTCTGTTCATAATTGCCCAACCTTGGAAGAAACCAAGATGTTTTTCAATGTTAATGGATAAATAAACTGTGATATATCCTGATGGTGGAATATTATTCATTGCTAAAAAGGAATGAGCTATCAAGCCACGAAAAGACATGCAGGAAATGTAAAGGCACATTAATAAATGAAAGAAGCCAATTTGAAAAGTCTACATACATACTGTATGATTCTAATTGTATAACATTCTAGAAAAGGCAAAACTATGGAAAGAGCAAAACAATCAGTGGTTGCAAGGGGTTTAACAGGTGGAGCACAGGGGACTTTTAGGGCAATGAAGCTATTCTGTATGGTACTATAATGAATACATGTCCTAATGCATTTGTTTAAATTCATAGAATGTACAACACCAAGAGTGAACCCTAATGCAAACTATGGGCTTTGGGTGATAATGATTTGTCATTAATTGTAACAAATGTGGCACTCTGGCAAGGGAAGTTAATAATGGGTGAGGCTGTGTATGTATAGGGGCAGGGGGCATATAGCTTAATTTTACTGTGAATGTAAATGTGTATTAAAGATAACGTCTATTTAAAAAACCCTGATGTGGTAGTTGGTGTGGCATAGGTGATTGCACTCTGACTGATACCCTGAGTCTTAGAAAATCCTGAGAGCTCTAATAATAAGTTGCTCCCTTTTTAGGAGTTGGTGGCTCCTCTCTAGGTATCCACATTTCTGGAAGGAAGGCACAGGTTGTACAGAGCAGATAGCTACTTGAAGACGCACTGCTTGTTCCAGAATATTTAGAGAGATCTCAAAGGTAAATTAGGGGGAAGATCTTTCAGTGGAGGCTGGAATTAGAAAATATCTCTTTTCTAATCTTTCAAATGGCTTCTCCACAGTTTTTAGGATAAAAAACTGGAAGAAACTTCAAAGACCACTTTATTCAATCTCTTCATTTTGCAAGGGAAGAAACCAAAGTTCAGGGAGGTCAGTGTTTGCTTGAGTTCACACAGTTAGTTAAAGCCATTTTCTGGACTAGAACTCATGTCCCTTGATGCTTGTTTGTGTGCATTTGTCACCACCACACACTGTACTTTAGTTATAAATTCACTCTGGCTCTGCTTGGGTTGTTTTCAAATCAGATCTCAGACACAATCTTATCTTCAGGCGACATTGGTGGTTGTACTTTCCGGGTTTACTAAGCATAAGATGTGGCTTTTCAGGGCTGGATTGTGACATGTATCTTGTATTTTTTCCCAGAAATCTCACGTCTTAGATGCTGCTGAGAAATGATGTTATGACTCTGTGGAGAATATATAAATTTGTTTTGCTTGGTTTCTTGCCTTCTGATATGGTTTGGCTGTATCCTCACCCAAATCTCATCTTGAATTGTAGCTCCCACAATTCCCACATGTTGTGGAAGGGACCCAGTGGGAGGTTACTGAATCATGGGGGTGGGTCTTTCTCATGCTATTCTCATGATAGCAAATATGTCTATAAAGATGGTTTTATAAACAGGAGTTTCCCTGTACAAGTTCTTTTCTTTTCTCTGCTGCCATGTCAGACGTGCCTTTCATCTTCCACCATAATTGTGAGGCCTCCCCAGCCATGTGGAACTGTGAGTCTATTAAACCTCTTTCTTTCGTAAATTGCCCAGTCTCGGGTATGTCTTTATCAACAGCGTGAAAATGGACTAATACACCTTCTAAATGTTGAAGTCACCCAAGCCTTAGGCCTTGAACATTTTCTATCTATTTACAGTCACTCACCAGGTGACCTCATCTAGTTCTGACTTTAAATTTATTCTATAATCCAGATTTACATTTCTAATCCCAACCTTTCCCATGCTTTCCAGACACACATTATCAACTGCCTATGTATCATTTCTCCGCGATGCAGTAGGATCTCAGACTTGATATTCCCGAAACCCAACTTTTCATCACTCTCCCAATCCTTAAGCCTGCTTCTCCTCGACAATCCTCCATCTCTGTAAATGGTGCCACAATTCATCTAGATGCTCATGTCAAAAAGCCTTGGAATCATCCTTGACCTTCACCTCTCACATCTAAATCACCTGTAAACCCTATGGGTTCTACCTTCAGAGTATATCCGGAACCTAACGTCTTCTCACCTCCTCCACTGCTCCACCCTACCTTACTTGGATTACTTTAGTAGCGTCCTAACTGGTCTTGTGTTTCCACTCTTGGTATCCTTCATTCTATTCTCCACAGAACAGTCAGAATGGGCTTTTAAAACTGTAAATCAGAGAAGTAGAAACAAACATGGTGAACCCTGTGGTTACCCCAGATTGCTGACTGGAAGCACTTTCTGAACTATAGTGTCGGAAGGGAGAATTCAAGCAGTCTTGCTGAGCTGAGGAGAGATTGAAGTTTGAAGAGGCTGAAGCAGCTACAATTTGCAAGGCAGACTAATGAGGAGGATAATTAAGCCACACAGAGCAAGAAATTGCATAGTGGTCTCCTCGAGTCTGTTGCTGAATACCAAACTATGCCCTCACAGAGTATAATTCCAAGAGGCCAGGCAAAGAATGACTGGAGTCCTAGAATTTGAATAATTTCCAGAGCTTACATAGGGCTAGAAGACATTTATGTTCTAATCAGAAAGGGGCAAGTACCACTGAATTCCTGGTGCATTCAGTGAAGACTTCAAAAGGACAATGCCTTAGTTGTGGGGTTATCCCAGCCCTAGAGCATAGGTTCCTTTTGACCCCCCTAACAAAACTTAACAATAGGACTCAAAAGGATCAGGCTGAACTTCAAGAGACTTGCCTACCTGCTGGGAAAATAATGAAACTCTTTTTATAGAGCAAAATTCAATACTCAACAATCCAGTTTCCAGATGAAAACTACTAGACGTGCCAAAAATAGGAAAACGTGAACCAGAGCTCTTTTAGGGACTTTGTATTTGCTCTTCTCTCAGCTGAGAACTCTCTTCCCTCAGAGGTCTGTCTGTACAACACCTCAATTCATTTAAGTATCTCTTCAAATATTTTCCTTAGAGAAGCCTTCACTGGTATATAAAGTTATCACCATCTGTTGATCTTAATTCCCTCCTGCTATTTTTTCTTATTCATAGCATTTAGTCATTAGATTGTAAATCTCTTTGATGTGTATTTGTTTGACATGTACTGTACGTAATGTGCACTCAGAAACATTGCATGATTGAATGAATATGAAACAATATTTAATTTTCTTTGGGTAAGGCTAAACATTTAGGTTACCTAAATATCTAGTAAATGCCACTAGAATTGTGTGTGTGTGTGTGTGTGTGTGTGTGTAGTGGCCTGACTTTACCTAGTTATCACATTAAACTTATACAACCTTATGAAGTTGGTATTATTATCTTCACTTATAGATTCCATTTATTTATTCAGGAGACATTTATTGAACACTTACTATATGATATATATATAAAGGTAGATATAAATAGTCTCTGTCAGCAAAACATGCGCAGTGTGGCAAGCCAGCTTTGCATTTGTGTGATGTTTAACTGTGGTGTTGCAAGATATTATGAACCCAACATCCAGACATTAGGACCAGTGATGGGATCTTATATGACTCTTAGCCTGGTCCTAAAATTGTGTGAAAGGCAGAAAGCCCTCACTTCTGGGCTTTCTAGACCTGGCAAGTTCCTTCCTCCCTGCAGTCTGTTGAGACCCCTGAACTCTGGAACTTTGGACATTCTCTGTGGGAACCAGGGAGGGCACTGTCCAACTGCATTGTAATGTACCCTTGATTGTGTGTGTGTGTGTGTGTGTGTGTGTGTGTTTTAAAACTGAATTTATTTGCTTCTCCTAGACTTCTACTCTTTCTGGGTTACCTGTATTAGTAACATCTCCAGCCAACTCCTTTATCTTGCTTTCCAGTCGGTCATCACCCTTGCCAGTTCTGCTTCTGTAAGATCTCTCAATCTCTCCCAAACCAACCACTTTACTTCCCTACTTACAACTATTGCCTCTTCGCAATAAAATCTGACATCCTTAGCATCACAAGCATAGGATGGCATGGCTTTGCGTGTATTCTGTGTATTGCTAGCTGGCTGAGGTGATGAAAAAATAGAGTAAAGGCATCCCATTGACTGTGGGTTGTCATTTTCTCTTGTCCTTTGGCCTCACTCTTATGGCTAAACTGAACATGCTATAAAGGAAGAAAGCCAGGCTAACAATGACAGCACAATGTACAAAGGGCCATCATAAAGTCAATACTGAGTGTTCCACAGGAAGCAAAGAAAAAGATGCTTGACTATGATTGACAGAGAGAGAGGTTGGAGGAAATGATGCTCAAGGCAAATCTCAAGGGATGAGCAGGAGCTTAGCAGGTGGTCAAGGTGAGAAACCGGCATTCTGGGCTGAACAAACAGCATAGTGCAGGTATACAGAGGTGTCAGATGTCAAAGAGTTTTATATGCCCTGCAGGTGAATCTAGATATACTCTGAGGGCACTGAGGAATCACTGCAGGGTTTTAGAATCTGATTTATGTGAGTAAAGAATACTTTGGCAACAATGTTTTGGATGGCTTTCGCGGGGGACTGGAGGTAGAAAACCATTAGGATACCACTGCAATAGTCCAGGCAAGAGACAAAGGGCAGAAATAATACCACTAGCTAGCAGTGATTTTGAGCTATGTGCTAGGCACATAGTAGGTTCTCGTTTTGTTTAATTTCATTTTATCCTAACATTCCTATGAGGTGGAGAAACCGAGCAGTTTGCTCACAGTCACACAGCGAGTGGTGAAGCTGAGACAGAAATTCAGGTAATGACCCCAGAGCTTGTGGTCCAAACAGCATAGAGGAGGGATTTTAGAGTGTTTAGGGACATTAAGTAATTAAGGGATAAGATCTCATTTCCCTCCCAGAACAGTCCGGCTCAGAGTCCTTTGTTTGGCTTGTGGGAGATTCATTATGGGCCAACCCACCTTCCCTGGGGATAGAGGACATGAATGAGTCAGGCCATCAGGGCTGTGGCTGGGCTGGTTTGAGTTTCCTCTGAGCTTTGCTTGCTTTGCTCTGCCTTGTCACACAATGTGGCTGGGTTTGAATTATGAATGTGACTGGCAGGCCGATGCCAACATGATGCGTGAAAAACACTCTCCAAATTGGAAAGAATTTTCCTTCTGGGCTAAGCTGAGAGCACATGTTACTCATTGGCAGATACTGAAAATCCCAGCATTCAGAGATTTACCAGCATTCTCTGTAAAGCAAAGCAGATGCCTCTGTATCTGTCCTGTGAAGGGCTAAACGAGAGGAAAATGAGTTCCCATGCCTTACCTGCTCACCAACAACGTAGGTTTTGAAAGCCAAGGGAACAAGTCTGTATCTCACAGATCATTTCGACCTAATAGAAATGTGAGTTAATTGTAAGCTTTAAACTCAGACACACTCATTGCCTATTGGGGTGATTGTTTTATTACACATTGTTTGTCAAAAGAGACACCTTTCTATTCCTTTTGCAGTTGAAGGAGGCGGGAGCAAGGCAAGCAGGTAACCTTGCTGTTTGAGGATTCTTGCAAGTGTCTGAGAAAGCTTTGGCAGTTCTGGTGTCCACACGACTGACCTGCAGGTCTCTTGAGCATGATGACATTTCTTGGGACCTACCTTCTAGAACCTACTGGACTTGCTGTGTCTTGCAGCATAAATTCACTGCCTCTCAAACTAAATAAATAGAAATTAAATAAATAGTTAAAATGTAAAACTTGACAGGGTGTAGTGGCTCATGCCTGTAATCCCAGCACTTTGGGAGGCTGAGGCGGGAGGATTGCTTGAACTCAGGAGTTTGAGACCAGCCTGGGCAACACAGAGAGACCCCATCTCTACAAAAAGTAAAAAGAAAAAAAAATTAGCTGGGCATGGTGGTGTGCACCTGTGGTCCCAGCTACTTGGGAAGCTGAGGTGGGAGAATCGCTTGAGATCGAGAAGTGGAGGTCGCAGTGAGCCAATATCGTGCCACTGCACTCCAGCCTGGGTGACAGAGTGAGATCCTGTCTCAAAAAACAAAAGAATAAAAAATTAAAATTAAAATTAAAAAAGTTAAAACTTACAAAAAGTTTCATTGATGGCATTTTCATCATGTTTAAACTTCTGGATCTCAAAGAACTTCGGTGTCTGATCAAAACCACCTTATTTGAGAGGTCTAGCTGACCACTGAACACAAGCATCAATATTCCTTGGGCCTTCCCACACCAGTACTCTTTAACTCAGTTGTCGTGATTGATTTTTCTTCAGGACACATATCAGCACCTGATAAATATGTTGCTTGTCATCCATTTCTCCTTATAAAATAAAAACTCCATGGGGGCAGGGACTTGATTTGTTCACTGCTCTATACTCAGTATCTAGAATGGTTCTTGGCACATAGTAGATTCTCAACAAATATTTATGGAAAGATTGAATAAGTAAACTCCTAGCCTATTTCTAACAATAGTCTCATGTGTAATTAGAGTTCATGCTGATCCGCAAATTGCGTACTCAAAATCTTTGCATTTTACTCATCTCTGACTGCTATACATCGCAAAGTTACAGCATTCCTCACATGTGGCAGAATTTTATTTGATTTTGAGAATCATTCATATTGTCAAATGCCTCAGACATTAGGATGTATAGTATTTGTTCTTTCCTTGTCACTTTCAGCCTCCTTTTTAATGGCTACTTTTGTTTCCATTGTAAGGATGCTCTTCTTCTTAATTGTTATAGTAGCATTTTGGGAGGCCGAGGCAGAGGATCACTTAAGCCCAGGAGTTGAGACCAGCCTGGGCAACATAGTGAGACCTCATCTCTGCTAAAAATTTAAAAAATTAGCTGGTCATGGTGGTGCATTTCCATAGTCCCAATTACTAGGTGGCTGAGGCAGGAGGAGTGCTTGAGTCTGGAAGGTCAAGGCTACAGTGAGCCATGGTTGTGCCACTGCACTCCAGCCTGGGTGACAGAGCAAGACTCTGTCTCAAGGAAAAAAATTAGTTATGGTAAATCCTTACAACCATCCTAGCATAGGATATGTGCCCTTACAATATGGCAGAGGGCAAAAGGATGCTCACACCATGTTTGGGTCAAAGGCACTTTGGCACCAGGGTTCAGCTTAGCTTTGTGTGAGTGTCCATCCATTGAAATTCACAGGTAGAAGGGCTTTTCTACTCCCAGGTATGCCTGTGTTACCCCACTGTCCCAGTCACTGGCCCCCTGAGGGTGCCTCTCAGAGGCCCTGCCAGCTCCTGCTTCCTCCCTTTGCCCCTGCTGTTCCTTCTGCCTGGACAACCTCTCTTTCCCATTTATCCAGCTCAAGTCCCTGTTGTCCAAAGCCCTCCCCTTACTGCTCCAATCACATCACGGTGCCCTCGAGTTCCTTTCTCTGTACTGGTCTTTCTCTCTTCTTCTAGGTGATGAGCAGTGAAATTCCATAGAAGAAACCTTTGACTTGGAGTCAAAAGTTCAGATTTGAGCCTCGTATCTGCCTCGTATCAGACAGCCATCTCTGAGCCTCAATTTCCTCCTCAGTAAATTCTGATAACTATTTGTACTTGGAAGACATGACAAGGCTGTTCCAGGGTCAGGTATGATCATGTAGGAAATAAGCTTTGGAGATGATTCAGCGTATGCAAAGATCCCAGACATAATCATTACAGGATTTTTTATGCTTCATCTAGAACAGCGTGGCTCTTACTAAGAACATATACATCCCAGTGATGCTGGTGACAAGTGACAGAGTACATTTTAACTACAGTTGCAAAATGAAATCCTGCTCAGAACTGGCTTTGTTCCTTTTTGGGATTTCCATATTTGGGAAAGGGTGATCAAAGAGAGGAAGAGAAAAAGAAGGAAGCTGACTTTTTACAGAGCTGTGCATTCAGTTTGTGTAAGCTACTTTGGATAATCACATTTCCTGATTGCCTTTGCGAATTTGGAACATTCAGTCACTTGTTCTTATGTTTAGTCATCCACTGAACATTTATTGAGAGCTTATTATGCCCTGGGCACTGTGGATACAGAGATGAATAAGGCACACGCCTGCAACACAGCCAGGTTGAGGGAGCTGGCATGTGACCAACAAGATGGATGCAGTGATTAAGATACGTCTAGGGAACAGAAGGGGCACCTATCTCAAACCAGGGACCAGCAATTATTCTAAGGGCATTGTCTGCATGGAAGGTAAGACGGCATACACTGGGCATGTGACTGCATGTGGTAGGGCAAGAAAACATCTAATACAAAGGAATCCATTAGACGACATGGTTGTATTCCTGAACTCATGTTCTCAGTCACTCTACAGCCAAATGTTAGCCTGTCAGGGGTCGGATGGCGTGGTGCGTTTCCATGATGTAATTTCTTTAGACCCACTCTCAGCATACTGCCTTAGAGAAAGGGGCCAAATCAGTGTCCCTCGCATAAAGGGCCCTGTGTGTTTCCACTGTGTTTCGCTCACTCTAGCCATCTGTGGATAGGGCCACTGTTTAGACAGTGATACTCAGACACAGGAAGACTTGGTTGAGTCTCTCTATTTTTGAATGATTTCAGGTTTCCTAGACTTCTGCTTGAGTAGACTGGGAAACTCAAGGACTTAGTCAAGGAAACCCATTTTTTTCTTTTTCTTTTTTTTTTTCCTTTTTTTTTTTTTTTTGAGACGGAGTCTCGCTCTGTTGCCCAGGCTGGAGTGCAGTGGCGCGATCTCTGCTCACTGCAAGCTCTGCCTTCCGGGTTCACGCCATTCTCCTGCCTCAGTCTCCCGAGTAGCTGGGACTACAGGTGCCCGCCAACACACCCGGCTAATTTTTTGTATTTTTTAATAGATTCGGGGTTTCACCATGTTAGCCAGGATGGTCTCGATCTCCTGACCTCGTGATCTGCCCGCCTCGGCCTCCCAAAGTGCCAGGATTACAGGCGTGAGCCACCGCGCCCGGCCTCTTTTTCTTTTTAAATTAGCTTTTTATTTTAGAATGACAAAAATGTTGCAAAGATAGCACAGGGAGTTTCCATATACCCCCCCACCCAGTTTTCCCCTACTGTGAGCATCGAACATTACCGCTTGTCACAACTAAGAAATCAGTGTTGGGATATTTCTATTACCTGAACTCCATATTTTATTCACATTTCACCAGTTTTCCCACTAATGTTCTTTCCTGTTCCAGGATCCCATCCAGAATAACGTATTACATTTAATTGTCATGTCTCCTTAGATTCCTTTAGGCTATGACAGTTTCCTAGATTGTCCTTGTTTTTGATGACCTTGACAGTTTTGAGGAGTGCTGTTCAGATATTTTGTAGAATGTCCCTCCATTGGGTTTGTCTGATGTTTTTCTCATAGCTAGACTGGGGTTATGGGTTTTGGGAGGAAGACTACAGAGGTGAAGCTAACATAGCTGTATTTCATTCACATCATTTAAGTGGTACATGCTATCAACATGACATCGCTACTGATGTTAATCTTTATCACCCGGCCTAGGTGGTCCTTTCTAGTTTTTGTCACTGTAAGATGACTTTCCTCCCACTTTCTATACTCTTATTCTTCGTAGTAAGTCATTAGGCGCAGTCCATACTCAAAGGGATGGGGGGATTAAATTCTATTTCCTAGGAAGGGAGCATCTACATAAATTATTTGGAATTCTTCTGTGAGGAAGATTAGCCTTCCCCATTTATTTATGTAATTATGTACTTACATCAGTATGCAGTTATAAATATTTTATATTTATTTACACATGACATTGCTTTATTTGTTTTGTTGCTCAAATGGTTTCTGCTTTGACCATGGGGAGCTATTTTAGGTTGACCTCTGTTTCTGTGTCCTTTTGGCATGCCCCCACCCTTTTGGTTTTTGAGTACTTCCTTACTTTCAGGCACAAGGTACTTCAGGCTCATCTTGTATTTTTCATCTCCATCTACAAAGATCTGTTTTTCACTTCCATGACTCTTCTGACACCAACTGTGTGTTTTTTTCTTCCCTACTCTAACCAGTTCTCCAACACTAGCAAAGTTGCCCTGCAATTCAGTTCAGTTCTGACACTATCTACTTGGAGTTAGAGTCAGATTCTGAAGGTTAAAGGCTCAGTCCCACAAGCCTTCCTCCACTTCAAACACCAATTGCAAGTCCAGGCCTCCTGTACTTCTGACTAACTTGCTATAAATTGGGGGTTCCCACCACTCTCTCCTCTGAGCCACCTTTGTGGCTGGTCTCATCAAGCTTCTGGCCTCCTGAGGAATCCAGCTGAGTCGTGTTCAGCTTTTTGGTTATTATTTGCCACTTAGCAGTTTTTAAGATCAGAGACATGATCTAGTACCACCACAGGAGATTTGCTTTGGGAGAGAGTCTATGAGATATAGCTGTGACTGGTGAAAAAGCACTGGCCAAGTCTAGAACTATATAAACAGGGTTATATACCATCACCAAATGGAACTTATCCCTGGACAGACCTCAGGGAAAACAGTTTACTCACTATTGTCAGTTTATTATACAGGCCACAACTTAGGAACAGCAGCATAGATGCAGAGGGCAAGGCATGAAGGTGGGGGTGCGAGGCTTCCATGCACTCCCCAAGCTGCACCTTGATGTGTTCACCAGCCCAGGAGCTCTCTGAACCCAGTTTTTGAGGGTTTTTCTGTGGTCTCCATTTTGTAGGCATGATTTATTACATCATTGGTCACTGGTGATTAATCAATCTCCAGCCCTTCTTCCCATCCTGGAGGTCACATGGTGGGGCTGGAAATTTCAACCATCTAATCACTGGCTGATCTTCTGGTAACCAGTTCCCATCCTGAAGCTATGTATGGGCCCACCAAGAGACACCTCATCAGCATAAACTCAAGTATGGTTAAAAGGGGCTTCTGAGGAAAAGTAACTCAATGATGCTCCTCTCACTCCTGTCACTGAGGAAATTCCAAGGGTTTTAGACTCTCTTGTGTCAGGAACCAGGAATAAATACCAAATATTATAACAAAAGGCACTCCTCTTACCCCATCACTCAGGAAACTTTAAGAGTTTAGGAGCTCTGTGCTAGGAACATGGGATGAAGGCCAAATATATATTTCTTATTATGTCATGATATTACACCATCCCTAGAATCAAGATTGTACTCTTCACGGAGTTCTGGTTGTTTTATTTATTTATTTTTTTGAGAATGGCAGTGGAGTTCAAGATTTTGGCTCTGGGTATGCTCATTGCTACTGAGGTATAACTGTTTCTAGTTTTTGCAGCAGACAGAGCTAGGAAATACACATATGTATGTATAATAATCCATGTATACACACATATATATATTTCTATATCTATCCATCTGTATCTATGTTAAGCTAAATGTGAGTTTAGATTGATGTCTCTGACTCTGATCTATCACCACATGGACTCCTTCTAGCCTTCTCTCTGCTTATCTGTAACGTCTTCCTCTAACAGTGAGAACACTGGCTCTCACCATCCATCATTCAACCCTAGTTTACATGCATAGCAATTTCATGATTCTTAACTTATACCCCTGTGAGAAGCAACTTTAAAGTACAGTGTTTATGCACAATTTCCTTTGTCTCTAGCCTTACAGTTTCCAACATTTTCCAAATTTTCAAAGCCAAAACATAATTTTCCAAATTTTCTAAAGCTACTTATATTAGCTTTATTTTTTTCCCCACTCTCTACTGTGCATCTGCCTCTTTTAAAATTAGTTTCTACCCATTTGGTTTGAAAGAAATACTGGATGTTGGTTTGTCAATGAGCCTTTGAACCATGATATTTCCCTCAAGTCAGTGTCAGGATGTAAGAGCATTTCACCAGGCTTGGCAGAAAGATGAATCTTTTAGATAACTTTGCTTAATTAGAAAAATGATTTTTTTCTACATATGTTTATAAAAGGCATTTTTGCTTATTCTAGACAACATGGGAATTTTTATGCTATGCATACAGTGTATAGGGTAAAATGGAGAGACTTTTCAAATTCACTAATGAAAGATATATTCTTAACACTTCCAATAGCACGTGTATGCACACTGTTGTATCTTGATGTAACAATGGTTATAAACGTACAGAATGAGAGTTGGAAAACAATATCAGTCAACTCTGGTCTGGAAAATATGTGGTTTCTTTTGAGTGTTAAATTAAACTAAATTTGACCTGAGGATGTCTCCATACAGGGGTCCTCACATAACACACTGCAGCCTAACTTAATACATAAACTAACTGGAAACAGATAGCGGAGTCTCAGCCAATCATAGCAGCTGAGCTTCATTCAATCACAGGCAGCCAACTGTTCAGACCAAGTTCAAATAAGGCAAACCCCAAGCAGTAACCAATCGGGCTGTCTCCATACCTCACTTCCATTTCTGTACCTCATTTGCATTTTCTGTTCATCAGCGCTGTCTGACTACGTGGCAGATTCGAGTTCTTTGAACGTGTTCTGGTTCTGAGAGCTGCCCGATTCTAGAATGATGAATTAAGATCTTTAAATTTTGTCTTTTTAATGAGAGTAAGGAATTTTAAAAGACGAGATATGCTTAAAGACACAGAGATTGAAGTGGAAATTCCACCTCCTCCATTTCTGCCTTATGTCTGGGTGTTGTGCTCTGAGACTTTTCCCTCCACTTAAACCCTTTCTTTTATAACTGAGAGTCCCTTGATCCCTCCTGTCTCCAGGCACTTTTGCTTTGCAAATAGTAGGAACTCAGGAAACAATTGTGTTTTTGTTGTTGTTGTTGTTTGTTTTACTTTTAGTTTTTTCTTGAGACAGGGTTTCACGCTGTCACCCAGACTGGAGTACAGTGGTGTGATCACAGCTCAATGTAGCCTCAACCTCTAGGGCTCAAGTGATCCTCTCACCTCAGCCACCTGAGTAGCTGGGACCACAGGCACAAGCCACATGCCTGGCTAATTTTTAAATTTTTCATAGAGATGGGGTCTCGGTAGGTTGCCTGGGCTGGTCTCGAACTTTTCGCCTCTTGCCTCAGCCTCCAAAGTGCTGGGATTACAGGCGTGAGCCACTGCACCTGGCTAGGATATAATTGTTGAGTAGCTGAATAGTAGCCCTGTCAGCCTTGAAAATCAGCTGCTCCTGCTTATTTTCAGGGATCTCTTTTCTATTCACTCATAAACACATTTTAGTGGACTAATCATGAATTGTTTTATGGTTGGCCTGATATTTAAAATGTTGGTGGTGCTCCTCCTGCCCTCCAAAGCCCTTTATGGAGCACATTAACAGAGCCCTGCCAGCGTTACAAGCTGGGCCCTGCCTGAGGTTGTCTCCATTGCCCCCTCCACCCACTTTGCTGGCCACAGAATGTTTGTGCTTTGGTGTTTTCATCAGTTGAGTTCCTTTTGCTCACCAAAGGAACTCCACTTTTGCCAGAAAACCTTTCTCCTCCCTTGCTTCAAATCTGTCACTTTACAAAGAGTGTTTTAATTTAAAAAAGCTTATAAAAGTTTATGCTTTGGATTTTTCTCCTCCTGGGGAAACAGTATTCGGGCTGCATAGAGTCATTCTGCTTGGTGGGCTGACTGTTCTAAAGGTGTCCTTTCCCTAAGCGCAATTTCCCCATGAGAGAGAAGAGACCCCCAGGGTTGTTAGGGCCAAGAGGATGATCTCAGGTGCAGTAGCGTGCTGGGCCCATTGCAGAGTGCTCAGTTCATCTTCTGGGTAGTCTGTGTCTGGTTTCGTGCCAGAGGGAGAGCTAAAGGGAAGCTACAGAAGCATCCAGAGTTGGCAGGACTGTTGGGCATTTGCGTCTTCAGCAGGGCCACTCTGTTTTGTTGAGCAGGTTGTTTCTGGGCAAGGCACAGAGCATCCAGGGCCTGAGTCAGGGGCTGAGATCCAGCCTGTGCCAGGCTGACCTATGCCTGCCGTGGGGCTGGGTATTAGTTTCCTGTGGCTGCTGTCACGAACTGTCACCAACCGGGTGCCTTAAAACAACACATTTATTCGCTCACAGGTTTGGAGGCCAGAAGTCTGAAATCAAGGGGTCATCCGGATTCTGGAGGCTCAGAGGGAGAATCTGTTCTTAGCTTCTGGCGGCTACCAGAAATCTTTAGCATTCCTTGGTTGTGGCAGCATCCTTTAATCTCTGCCTTTGTTTTCACAGGACCTTCTTTTGTGCCTGTGTGTATTTCTTTTCCTCTTCTTATGACGATGCTAGTTACATTAGATTTGGGGCCGTCCCTAATACAGTATGATATCATTTTAACTAATTGCCTCCACAAAGACCTGATTTCCAAACAAGGTCACATTCCGAGGTTCTGTTTGAACAGAATTTTTAGGGGACACTCTTCAACCCAGTATGGGCTGCATCAGCCTGAAGGAAAGGGCACCTTTAAAAAATTGCCAGTGGTTCTGTCTGCTTGCCAAGCTGTGTTCTCCAAGTTTTTTGTTTTTTGTTTTTTGTTTTTTCTCCTCCAGTTTGAGCAAAGGTGCTATTTGGGCTCGCAGAAACCCTAGGTTTTGCTATGGAAACAGTCAGCACTGCAAGATATATTAGTTTACAAGCTTCTTGAAGCAGGGACATTGTCTGGTGACTCTTTAAGAACTGCCATAGCTTCTACCCATTCATTAAGTTCTCAAAAACGTTTGTTGTAATCACGGCAAGTAATTATGACAAAAATCTGGAAAAGCCCTTCTGATTCCAGCTATTACAGCAAAGCTTTTTAATTTTTTAGAAAACATAGAGGAGTAGCTTTTAACCTGTTTTATCCCATGATTCTTTGCTTCTTTGGTGTTTAAAAAAGCCTGTTGGATTCTTCAGGGTTAAATGTGGTGGGTTCTACCCCATTACTGTGAGTCATACAATATTTCTCAAAGTGTGCCCATGGGGTGTTAACCCCATAAAAATTGTCCCAGGAGAAAATGGTTTTTGTGGTTAAACAAGACTGGGGCATTGTGCATTTGCTTTTCTTTTCCTGGAGATTAGTAATGTACCCGCTTTGTAAAAGTTCCCAAGTCTTGCAGTAGAGAAACCTATAAACTTTGTTTTAATCCAGTGATCCCAAATTTATTTGGCTAAAGCCTCCCCTCCTTTTTTCTTTGATAAATGAATAACATCTATTATTAGGTTTGCGCCCAATCCCTGTGTTGCTCAAAGATCAGCTGCCATCCTAAACATGCCTTCCAGCTCTAAAGTGAGAGCTACATGAATTTGGGCAGTCACTCAGTCTCTCTGGGGTTTTCCTTTCTTGTTTGTCAAATGGAAGATACATTTGTAAAATTTGTGGTGACATTCCCACAGGTTTCCTCTAGTAGTACCAGGTGGCAGAAAGAGCAGTAGCATGATAGGCCCAGCAGCACGATGGGCTGCCGGACTAGGTAGGTGTCCCTGTTTTGTTTCCCAAGTAGACAAGAAATGGGGCACTAGAGCTGAGAAACCCTCTGTCTCAGTTGTATTTCAGTTCATCCTTGCTTCATAGGATGAACTGAAATACAATCCATAGAACTAGTGTCTAAGCAATAAACTTGGAGAACCACTGGAGAGTGATCAAGAATATAAATGCCAGAATCGGGCTCAAGACTTAGATTTGTTGACTTTGGATAAGTAACTAAGCCTCTCTGAGCCTGAATTTCCTCATCTGTGAGACAGTAATACAATGCTACTTGCTTCAGAAGATTAATTGAAATACTATAGATAAAGTGTTTAGCACGGGGCCTGGGATATAGTAACAACTCAATAAATGTGAGTGTCTATCATTATAATCATCGTAATTATTATTTTAATTATCATAAAGCCCAATGACTTCTTATATCATTTTTAGAGATCATTTGGGGGGAACGATGATCTTGAGTCTAACAAAGAAGATGAAGTTTTCAAAGCTGTTGACCTTTATAAAAATCAGCCCTGGTAAGAAAGTTGATTTTTTTTCTCAGCTTCTAAGAACTGTGGGAATTGACATTTACTAAATCCAGTTATTCTGAACCATGGGAAACTGTTTTGCATCTGTCGATAAGTTGTGATTTCTTCAGGCTGGCCATAAGCTATTATGTTTACCCAATTAAGCCAAAAGTGGCCAAATGAAATTCTCCATTTCAAAAGACATTTCACAGTTACTGGCTTACCTCTGGGAGTGTGGAGTTAGGGCAGCAGAGAAACAGCAAGGGATAGGTCAAGGGGAAATGATGGGAAATTCCTGAGCAGCACCAATATGTCCTTTTTGGATGCATGTACCACAGAAGAGTCTGCAGTGGCTGCAGAGTCCACTGACAGCTTGGCTAAGGCAAAGCACAGCTTCCACAGCACCAGTCCTCAGGAGGATGGAAAGACCGCGTTCCAGAGAACGATATGCACAGACTCTTGGTGATTGCCCGGGTGGGTTGGTTGAATAAGTAGTTGTCCCTGCTAGTACAAGGGAGAAAATTCAGAACATGGAATAGGTTTTCAGGTCATATTTCATAGGGCTTTATATTAGAGAACTCCCAAATAGTTATTTGAAAATTCAAATATGATTTCAGGCCATATTTCACAGGTCTCTATTATTATTTGTTACTATAACAAAGACAGTAAAGGGAGGGAGCTGCCACTTACAAGCATCTGAAAAACACTAGTCTAGTACAGGGGATTAGAGATCTATGGGTCTTCAGCAAGGCATTGCGAATACAGACATAGCCACTCAACAGGGCATAGAAGGAGATAGAAAGGCATGTGATACAAGATTTTAACTGCTATAAGGATCTCAGAGGCAGTGGGGTGTGATAAAGAGCAATGACTCTGAAGTCTCACAGACCCAGGTCTTGATTTCAGCTCTCTCGCTAAGAAGTTCTGTTCAATAGATAAGTTTCCTAAATGTTTCTGCACCTCAGATTCTTTATGCCTAAAATGGGGGTTAAAACAGCATCAACAGCATAGAATGGTTGTGAGGATTAGGTAAGATAATAATGAGCACAGAGTCTGTCATGGAGTAGGCATCTATTTCAGCTATGTCATAATTACTAACATAGAAGAAGGAAAGGTCTGAGTGGCCTAGAGTAGCTGGAGAAATCTTCACGGGGAAAAGTGGGATTTCCTGGCCTTGAAAGAGGCTGGCAGCAGAGAAACGGCATGGAAGTACAAACCCTCAGGGATTCAGAGTCAGAGTATACTAGCTGGACAAAGAGAATATGAAATAGGTTTTCAGGCCATATTGCCTAGGCTTCTATATCTTCTGATATCTCTGTCTCTATCCCCACTTTCACTGCTATCCATATCTGTACCTATTGACTTCCAAGTGAGATTGTAAGTTCCTTAAATTAAAGACTTCTGGGGCTCACCAGCACCTTTACATTTTACAAAAATCTCTTTGGCTGATCTATGGCCAAAGGATTGAGGAGCAAAATGAGACTGGGATACTTGGAGGGCTGTCGTAGAGGTAGAGGTGAAGGGTGGTGGACATTAAGAAGAAAGTGACAACAGACTGGGTGGGAGCAGTGGTCAGATTCAAGATGTATTGTGGAGGTAGAATCCACAGGGGATTGAATGGGGGAATTGAGAAGAGAGAAGAACCAAAGATGACTCACAGGTTTTAGATGCCATCTAGAGTATGGACTGAAAGGGGATTTGGGGCATATTTATATTGGAACAGGTTTTAGATGCCATCTAGAGTATGGAACATCAAGGGTTTGGGGCATATTCATATTGAAATGCTGTGAGACATTCAAGAGGAAACTTCAGAGAGGCAATTAGTTATTTGGCTCAGAAATGTAGAATAAATATCTGGGCTGGAGAGAGACACTTGAGGAATATTCATAAATAGTCATGATTACACATAAATGGATGGATGGCTCTGAAAGCCATGGGGATGATGAGATCTTCAAGGGAGAGAATACGAAATGACAAGAGAAGCAGGGTCTTTTTAAATCAACTGCTGCTGGGTTTCCTTCTGCACTCCTTTAGGAAAACAAATGTGCATCACAGGGTCTAGCCACTTCAGAATATTTGTGCAACCCCAAATTTGGTAGTTAAATCTCCCCAGTTAGATTGTGTGCTTCTTGCAAACGGGTAAAATTGTCCTATCCTTCTTTGGTACCCCTTCTCTTCCCACAGCACCTAGCCATGCCCTCAGCACCTACTTGGTAGAGTTCATTAATTAGAGCTAATGAAGTCAAGGTATTGGGTTGAATACCTTGGATGGACTTCTTAATTCATGGGCCCACACAGGGCTGCTTCCTAGGCCAATCATCTCTCAGACATTGTTGATTTGGGAGAAAGTAGGGAGAGAGGAACAAGATAGGAGGTATGAATGGAAGTACGTGGCCCCACTACTGGACAGTCAATACCAAGAGAATATGCTCTTTGTGGTCATCAGCTGTATCCTCTTTAGATGTGAGACACTGCTCCAAGACTGTGAATGCTACTCACTCCACAGTGTCCTTCCTGAAAGCTATAGTTTCCACTGTCTGTGTCACAGAAGGGGCCGCTGAGCAAACCCAGTGAAGAAATGGCCACACAGGACATGCCCCCATAGTGCCCTGTGTGTCCTAAAGCACATGGAACAGCATCAGACATGGAAAAGAGCCAGAAATTCAGTGCAACAATGGTGAGGGAGGTGATGGGAACTTATCTTTTTAAAGATCCATCCACTGAGTTTTCTGGTAAATTGAAGAGGGCCCAAATCTTTTATTCTAGATGCTGGACTAGGTAGGTGTCCTTGTTTTGTTTCCCAAGTAGATAAAAATGGGGCTCTAGAGCTGAGAAACCTTCTGTCCCAGTTGCAATTTGAAAGAATGAAATCATCTGCTACAAAATTGTGAGCAGGAAGTGAGACTTATCCATGGTTGACTCCTGGGGCCTGTGAGCCGCCTGGCACATAGAAGTAAGTGTGCTGCCAGTCCCTTCATCTGCACTCATGACAGACTTCAGTAATGTATTCCTGCACTCTTCCCCATCAAGCCTGGACAAGACCTCACAGTTCTCAAAACAGTGGCCAGTCGGTTGGTACTGGAGCTGTAAATGTAGCCTATTTGCCATTCTGGTGGTGGGTGTTCAGTAAATGTTGTATGATTGGGTGAGTAAATGAATAATTACTTACCGTACTTACCTAATGACTGAGTCAGTGACCAAAACAGGGCCTGTATAGTATACAAACTCCATAAATACTTGTTGACTGGATGGGTGAGTGTGACGGTGAGGCCATGGGAAGACCAGTGACCCTTTCTGCATATTAGTGCGTTGCTGAAGTGGGGCAAAGCTGAAGGACGCGTTCACTTCAAAGCATGAGCTTTGATTCCTGATACATCCATGCTATGTCTTTCTCACCACAGGGAGGGATGGGGGAGCTGAATGGAATGACTCAGGCAGCTCCTTAGAGAAGGCCCTCAGATGATGTGGAGTCTAAGGTCTCTGGGGAGGCTCTGACTGGGGGCTGCAAGGGTTGGGGCACAGAATCTTTGGATCAGGATGATCTCTGGCTATTTGAGTTTTTTTTCTATTCTTTAAGGGAGGAAAAAAGTGTATGAACAAAAACTGTCAGAACTGTGATCAGAGACATGGGCAGTTTTATGTGCGGGAAAGAGCATGATGCTGGGAGTCAGGAGAACTAGACTGAGTCCCAGCCCTACCAGCCACACCCGCATTCAGGGTGTCCTTATCATCTCTGGACTCCCCAGGCTCTCCACTGTTTGTCAGGATCTGTGGAGGGTCTGGGGGGTCCAGAGATGATAAGATTGTCCCCAAGCAAGGAGCTTTGTAATCTACCTGGGATGACTAAATGCAGTTGACTAACAAGGATTTGAAATGCATGGGTCCACTTACATGTGAATTTTCTTCTCTCTCTATCATCCTTGAGACAGCAAGACCAAACCCTCCTCTTCCTTCTCCTCCTCAGTCTACTCGATGTGAAGGCAAGGATGAAGACCTTTATGATGATTCACGTCCACTTAACAAAGAGTAAACATATTTCCTCTTTCTCATGATTCTTAATAGCATTTTATTTCTCTAGTATATTGTATGTTATGTGTATTATGTACTGTATTCATACAATAAACTAGAGAAAACTAGTTTATTATATGATGTGTGTACTACATACTGTATTCTAATTGTACTTATACTGTATTCTTACAATAAGATACACACAACATACAAAATATGTGTTAATAGACTATTTTTTTAATTGGTAAGGCTTCTGGTCAACAGTAGGCTATTAGTAGTTAAATTTTGGGGGAATCAAAAGTTATAGGCAAATTTCTGACTGTGGGGAGGGTAAGTGCCCCAATCCCTGTGTTGTTCAAGGGTCAATTGTCATCCTAAACATGTCTTCCAGCTCTAAAATGTGAGCTATGTGAATTTGGGCAGCCACTCAGTCTCTCAGGGTTTTTCCTTTCTTGTTTATCAAATGCGGGATATGTTTGTAGAGTTTGTGGTGACATTTCCACAGATGATGTGGATTACCAGGTAGGAGAAAGAGCAGCAGCATGATAGGGCCATGGGCTGGAAATGAGAAATAAATACATCATGGATGAACCTGTAGACTGTCAGCTTTTTGTTCTTCATGGGCCATTGAGAGAGACCATCTGTGAAAGTTTTTGACAGTACAATCTCCAACGTTCCTTCTTGCTGCAATACCAGTTTTATGATGTGTGATCTCACTGGTTACTGAGGAAATAAGAAAGCCAAGGGAGGAGAAGGTTCTAGACTTCTCTACAGACAATAGAAGCACAAACAAACAACAACACCTCAGCAAGCTGGCCTCCCAGTACTGACAGGTGTTTGGGTCCACTGCAGTGGCTCTCTTCGAAGCCTCCTTCCAGGCTCATTTTTCCTGGTGCCTTGTGGAGCAGTGCTCATCTCTGTTGGCTAGAGCCCTGCATATACCTCTGTGCTTTAAAAGGAAGGAATTACAAGTACTAGGAGATAGTCAGTAGTCTACCCTTCAAAAGAGGGAAAGCCCACAGCCTAGGAAATAAAGCCTTTTGGGGTAGATCTTGGGAGTGGTTAACAATTCTGTAGACCCCACAGTACTTAGTGCACATCTGTGAAAACAGTAGCCCTCTCTACCTCCTCTCAACAACATTAGGGAGGGCACTGGTACCTGTGGTCACGAAAATGCTCTCATAATGAAGGGGATGTGCGCTTTCTGGAGCAAAGTTTGTATTGTTTCTCTTCCTATTTAAAAATGTCTAACGATTCTTCACTGCTTATAGGATAAACTCAGGCCCTGGACATGGTACATGAGCCCTCATGCCCTGGTCTTGCCCTGCTGTCAGAGTTTCACTACTCCTTCATCAAGACCTCCTGACACATCAGCTTGTGAGCTCCCAGGATGGCCCAGGACTTTCCTGCCCCTGTGCCTTTGAATATGCTCTTCACTCTTTGCCATCAGGCAAACCGCTATTCACTCTAAAAGGGCCCCATTGAGGGTGATAGTATCTCCTGTGATAGTCTGAAGAAATGCACTCTCCTCTAGAGATGTATTCATTTCCTCCTTGGAACTTGAGAATATTACTTTATAGGGCAAAAGACAGGATTAGGTTAGAGATCTTGAGAGGAGTTGCTTGTCTTGGGTTTGTCTGGATGGGTTCTAAATGCAATGACCTGTATCCTTATAAGAGTGAGGCATAAGGAGTTGTGAGGGCAGATGGAGAAAGTCATGGAAAGATGGAGGCAGAGACTGGAGTGATGTGGCCACAAGACAAGGAATGCCGGCAGCCATGAGAAGCTGGAAAGGATGAGGAATGAATTTTCCCCAGAGCACCAGAGGGAGTGTAGCCCTGCCGACACCTTGAGTTTGGACTGCTGGCCTCCAGAATCATGTGAGAATACATTTCTAGTGTTTTAAGCCACCAACTTTACAATAATTGGTTAGAGCAGCAATAGAAAACAAATGCAAGTCCTCTCTGTAGCTTTCAGTGACCCCTGCCAGGCAAAACAATTAGTTCCTTCCTTCAGGTTAACCTCAACTATTGTACTAAGCACATGACAATCTCCTTTGCCCAGGTGGGCTTTGAACTCTGTGGGCCAGCAGATTTTACCACAGTGCCTGACACGGGATCAGAAGCCAATGATGAGGTGGTAAAATTTGTGCTCACATTTGCACAGGTTTCTTCTAACAGTGGGGTAGGAGAAAGAGCAGGACAATAGAGCCACAGACCAGGAACAAGAATTAACTGCAATGGTTGACTTGGCTTCATGAAAAAAATCACTTCCCCCTGTGAGATGGTTGGTAAATGTGTTTGCTGATGTGGACATCTGGGAAACTCCCAGTTCTCACGATGGTGATGAAGACATATCCTTGGGCATGTATGATTGACGTGTGATTGGTGCTAAAGTTGGCTGTTACCTACTCAGGTGTGTTCTTCCACCTGATAGACATTGTGCCAAACAAACTTGGACCAACTCTTAGCTGGCCGAAGAGCCCTCCCAAGCACATGAACTTCATGCATGCCATCTTTCCCTGTGTCTTATCTTATGTGAATGCATGGGTCATAGTGGAGAAATGGAGAGATCACAGGCTTCAGAGTCAGATGGGTGTCTGAGTCTCAGTTCTATCCCGCACCAGCTGTGTGGCCATAGTCTAATGACTTAATCTGCCTGGGCGTCATTTCCACACCCATAAGATGGAGATAATGATACTTACTTCACAAAATCGTTGTGGGAAGGAAATAAATGATTTGTATGCAAGATTTAATACAGTCTAAACCTTTATGAAAATGCCTGATACAATTATTATTAAAGGGCAGTAACTGTGAATTCTGGTTTTATCCCCTGTCAATCCTTAAACCATGTTAAGCAGAAAGCTGATGCTAAATAAATGGCTGTGCCTGTTTCTGTCTTCAGAGTGTCCCTTGTGGCTTTTGGGATTTTGTTCTAGCTTTCCTTATATTATAAAGGGCAGCTCAATCTCCTGCCCCTTCTTCCTCCATTCAGAGTTAAGCCGCTGGGGAGATGAGTGCTGTACCAGGCCCCTAGAGCCTCGCCTCCATTCATTCCTCAGTCCTCTGCAATCTTCAGTTTCCAGCCACTGCCCCAGGACTGCTCCAGCCCAGATCCACTGGACACCTTGCTGTGCGCTGGATGCTTTTCAGGACCCAGCTTATGTTTCCCCTGTTGCAATTGACGTTGCAGTTTCTCGCTCCTTGAAACTTTCCCCTTCCTCAGCTTTCCTAATTTTCCTCTTTTCTGCTTTGCCTTTGACTTTCTAGTTATTTTTCAGTCTTCTTCACAGGCTTCTCTTCCTCTGTATACCTCAGTTTCTGGTACTTCTTAAGGTTTTAACCTGAGTTCTTTTCTCCTCTCATTCTGTGCACCAGCCCCAGAAACACCTACTACTATGGAGGCTCCCACATCACCTCTCTGCAGTGCCTCTTAATCTTGTCTGTTTCTTGGTCTTCAGTCCCAGCCCAACCATCCTCTGATCCCTTGGTGTAGATGTAAACTAGAGCAAAACAGAGTCCTCTGCCCTCCCTCCAAGCTCACTCCGGACGTCCCTGCCTCAGAGAAAGCTACCACCATTTCCCCTAGCACCCAGGCCAGAATGCCAGAGCAAAACTGGACGGCTCCCCTCCCCAACACCCCATCCTTCTTCAGGTCCTGCCAATCTGGTCTTTTAACATTGCTCAAATATGCCCTCCCGTCTCCACCTCCGTGGCCACTGCTTTAATTTGCTTTAGCTGGGCACCTGTCAAGGTATAGAGTGTGTACTAATGACTGCATGAACAAAGAAAGGAAGGAAGAAAAAAGTGAAGGAGGAAAAGAGAAAGAGAGGCTGGCTTGGTTTGTTGGATTTTATGTTATTGAACTTCATGGCCTGGTTTGGTCCTATTTGTATTATTCCCATGTCACTGTCTGGGAGAGCTGGAGGAGGTTTTGCTGGAAAGCTGGAGTGAGAGCTGGACAAGCCAGCTGGTATTAAGGGATGCTATGGAGGCAGAGTGTCTGGCCCATGAGTGAGCCAGGCTGTACTCTGCATCCTTCTGGACCACAGAATATTTTTCTGTGGGTCACTCTTTTTTAGTAAGCACTCTGAGATTCTGCTATTAGGACACCTATGTGACTTCAAGCTGTTTGCACTGTATTTGTTCATTTACATATTAAAAGAAGTTGGGTGGTGATGTTCCTGTAAATTCTCCAGATGATGAGAGTGAGGCTTAGGAGGATTTGTGTAATTTGCTTGGCAGTGGAGCTGAGAAATGCAAATCTGTCCTTCAAAAATAGGGTGGATAAGAAGCAGGAGACAGGTGCTTGGCTGGATCCCCAGAGGAGGTGGTAGAGTGGGTCCTCTGGGCCAGCAAAGGGGACCGATGCATGTTTACTGGCGGCTGTGTATGTGCCAGGCACTTTATGTGTGTTATTTCATTCAGTGTCCTCCACCTAGTTGTAAGATAGTTTGATTCTTTTTACTGAAGCACAGGGAAGTTGCAGAGCAGGCCAGATGCAGGCTCATAATTTGAGCAGTGTCTGTTGGACTCCATGGTCTGTGCTCCCTGTGAGGAAGGGCTCTGAACTGAGACACAGATAGTTTTTGCTGAGGTTTTGCTGATTTAGATACTGTCTTGCACAGGAAGCCCCAGCCTCTGCCATGTAGGGGAGGGGCAGGTGGTCACTGGATGCAACTCGCAACATCACTGTGCCTACTAGTGTGAAGAAAAACCTAGAAGGGCGGTAGTCACCTTGTTTTTGAGAGAATTCCTTATGTCCCATTCATTTATTCACCCATTTGCTGAGCACTCAGTGCTTGGCACTGGGATTTCACACAAATAAATTGTCTTTTTGTAAGTAACCACTGGATACCTTGGAGAGGAGGAGCCAAATGAAAACAAAAGTAGAAAGGAAGGAAAACACCCCATGCCTATCTCAGTGGGCAGCAAACTATGGGCTGCGGACCAGTTCTGGCAGAGTGCCTGTTTTTATAACTAAAGCTTTGTTGGAATGTAGTCATGCTCATCTGCTTACATATTTTCTATGGTTACTTTTGCCTTGCTATGGCAAAGTTGAGTAGTTAAAAAAAAAGAGACCAAATAGTCCACCAAAATGGATATATTTACTGTCTTACGTTTTATAGAGAAGATTTGCTAACCCCTTAATTATACCTAGGAAAGCCTTGATGATAGCTACGCAATTTTTTAAAGATGGTCATCTTTGATGAACCTGACAAATATCCTATCATCGTGCTTTTGATTAAAGTGTATCTTTCATGCAGCTAACAACAACTTATTTATTGAGCTCTAATCTAAGCCAGCCACTTTGCTAGGCAGGTGCTTAGAGGGCAAAGGTGAGTGATACTTGGGCTCTGTTCTTATGGAGCGCACAGCCTACTGGGGGAGCACACAAATAAATAGATGCTTGCAATACAGTGTGCCAGGTGCCAATGCGGAGTGTTTATTTATAGCATGTGTGGGGTACAGAGGAAGAGCAGCCGGCCATGCTCTGGGGGCACAGGTAAGGTGGCCCCCAGATGAGATGATTGCTTTGTGACTGGACAAGTGCTTAGGGACACACTTCACCTGAGGGAGGAGAAAGAGATAAATCTCATTCTTACCAAGAGTCCAGCTCCAATAAAGCCATGGAAAACCCAGGCGAAGTCTGTGATCTTGGCAGGCTCCAGCACCTGCCCACTGGGAAAGTATAGCAGGTGGTTGGCAATGATGGCTGCAGTAGCCAACGCCAAGCTCAGTGTGCCCACGCACCTGGAGCCATTGTCAGAGCACATGCGAATCCTCCCTGGAAGAGAAAGAGGAAACAGCTGATACCAGGAAGCTGTCCCACTCCAGCCATTGCAGAATTAGGAGAGAGCGCTCCAACCTTACACCTGCAAGAGCAATGCATCAAGCCCAGCTGTGCCACTGGTAGGCAGGATGACCTGGGAAGCCACTTTCCTCTCTGAGCCTCAGTTTCTTCTGTCATGCAGAGAAAATATTGACCTCGTAGATAGTGGTGTATAGACTAAAGAAGTCTAATAAATGTGGAAGGACCTGGCTTATAGTAGCTATCTGTTTAAAAGATTATGGGGAATCTTTTAAAGACAGTCTACTGAACATCTACTATAGGGGGAAGTGAGGTAATGTTTAGGAAATCACTGTTATTCTGGTCCTTTTTTTTTTTTCTTTTTGTCTGAGCTGGAATTTTGCTCTGTGAAGTGCGGTGGCATGATCCTGGCTCACTGCAACCTCCGCCTCCCAGGTTCAAGTGATTCTCATGCCTCAGCCTCCCAAGTAGCTGGGATTACAGGCGCCCGCCATCACGCCCGCTAATTTTTGTATTTTTAGTAGAGATGGGGTTTCATCATGTTGGCCAGGCTGGTTTCAAACTCCTGACCTCAAATGATCTGCCGGCCTTGGCTTCCAAAAGTGCTGGGATTACAAGCGTGAGCCACTGAGCCCGGCCTATTCTGTTTTTTTCCCAGAACAATTCCCATAGTGATTATGAACTTGGCCCTGGATCACCCAAACCTGGGTCCAAACCCTGCCTCCACGTGTGAGCTTGGGCAAGTTATTTAACTTCTTTCACTTTAATGTCCTCATCTGCAAAATGGGCACCCACCTGTGGGATTGCTTGGGGGGGGGGAAATAAGAGAATGTATTAAAAAGGCTCACAATGCTTGGTACCTGGAGAACTAAAGAACCAAGGGAATCTGAATCATCTTGTCCCCTCATTTTATTCATGTGGAAAATTTCCTTTCTCACTCTCTTCATCAATTGAGTGTACTGAGCTTGGAGATTTCAGAGAAGCCAGAACAGATGCACTTGGAGAGAAGGGAAGATTTCATATCTTGCTTTCTTCTCTGTGCTTGCTCTTTCTGAACTTAAGTCAGATTGGAGTAAACTCAGTATTGCATTGCTGAGTGGAGACTGCCACAGGAGCATGAGGTGCTGATGCTCCCTGCAAGGCCCAGGGGTCCCAGAATGTGCCTCTGAGACCCAGTAGGTGTTCCAGTTTCAGATTAGGTGGTGTTCATGCTAACACCCCTTTGTGCCTGTCTCGATTCAGCTTCATGCTGGATTGCTAACTGGCTCATGAACAGCTGCCCATTCACAACTCAGGTCTCTAGATATGGAGGCCTGTTGCAATGAATGGCCCTTCCCACAAGGGTAACCTGAAGTCATTTGAAGAGCCAGGAACCTCTCTCTTTTGGGATAAAATGGAAAAATGTCCAGCATCAGTTTTTTAATGCTCACAGAAGATTTAAAGTTATTCATGAACAATGGCTTAAGCAGGATGATAATGCCTAAGGTCTTATTTCTATCTAACATCCAAATTCAGGGCTGTAGAAAGCTGATGCCTGAATGGGGTGCTGCCTGCCTCTGGCTTCTTTGGATGAAGGAGGTTGAAACTAGTGACGTCATTCCCCATTATGATCACTAACAGTAGTGATAATGAAAATTTAACACTTAATGGGGGCCAGGCGCAGTGACTCACACCTGTAATCCCAGCACTTTGGGAGGCTGAGGCAGGTGGATCACTTGAGGTCAGGAGTTCGAGACCAATCTGGCCAACATGGTGAAACCCCATCTCTATTAAAAATACAAAAAAATAAGCTGGGCGTGGCAGTGTGCACCTGTAATTCCAGCTACTCGGGAGGCTGAGGCAGGAGAATCACTTGAATCTGGGAGGCAGAGGTTGCAGTGAGATGAGATTATACCACTGCACTCTAGCCTGGGGGACAGAGTGTGATTCCTTCTCAAACAAAACAAAACAAACAAAACAAACCAAAAACAAAACAACAACAACAACACTTAATGGGAAATGACACTTTATGATGTGCAGAAACACATACAATTATTTCTACTTGCTCCAGGCACATTATAGACATTATTTCATTCAATCCTCAGAGCAACCCAATAAGGTGATAGCTCCATAGCTTTATGAGTAAACAAGTTTATAGAAATTAAATAAGATCCCAGGGTCTCCCAGCTGATTAATGACAGAACTGACACTCAAATGTAGGTCTGCTCATTTCCACCTCCAATTATGCCCAGTTACGGCTTGTGATTAGAAACTGGAAGCACTGAGAATCCAGGCTGTGGAACCTTCCAGCCTGTGAAAGGGGCTTTTTCCCCCATTCTCAGGGTTGTGCCTGGAGGGCACGTGCGAAGCCAGGAGCCTTCTGTTGCTTCCTAGATGTTCTGACTACGGCTGCTATGCATACAGTTGTGCTCACTTCATTACGGGAAAACTGTAGATCTTTTCAAGAGGAAAGAGGAGATGGGTAGAGACTGGGGCCACATTTGGAAAGGGGGACCAAGCAGCCCTCAAGGTTGGCATTTAATAAAACTATGGGAAGGCAATTACTGTCATGGGTGATGGCCAAGAATGTTAAGAGCTGTGAAGGAATCTGGGAAATCTTATTCCTTCATTTGCTAGGAAACAGAGCCCCAAAGAGTTGAACTTACTTGTTCAAATCATCTCCCACCAGGCCCCACCTCCAACACTGAGGATTTCATTTATTTTTTTAAAAACTTTTATTTTAGATTCAAAGGTGTATGCGTGCAGATTTGTTATACAGGTAAACTTGTGTCATGCGGGTTTGTTGTATAGATTATTTCATCACCAGATACTAAGCCTCCTACCCAATAGTTATTTTTTTCTCTTCCTCTTCCTCTCTCATCCTCCACCCCCAAGTAGGCCCCAGTGTCTGTTGTTCCCCTCTTTGTGTCCATGTGTTCTCGTCGTCTAGTTCCCATTTATAAGTGAGAACTTGTGGCATTTCGTTTTCTTTCCCTGCATTAGTGTGCTAAGGATAATGGGGGATTACATTTCAACGTGAGATTTGAAAGGCACAAACATCCAAACCATATCACAAGGACAGACAGAGAAGTCTCGTTGGTGTTTGTAAAACCATGGACAGAAGTAACAAGATAAAATTTCAAGCAGGCCGTTAAAGTAGGCATTTTAGCCAGGTGTGGTGGTTCACACTTACAATTCCAGCACTTTGGGAGGCTGAGGCGGAGGATTGCTTGAGCCCAGGAGGCTGAGGTTGCAGTGATTGCACCACTGCGCTCCAGCCTGGTGACAGAGCAAGACCCTGTCTCAAAAAAAAGTATGAATTTATACACAGATCCATATACATATAATAACTTACATGCTTGAATCTTTATTTATAGATTTTAGTTACATTTAATACAGCAATCTGGTAAGTTATTCTTTTATAGAGGGGAAACCTGAGCTTCAGATAGAATAAATAATTTGCACTAGATCTTATAATTAATAGATGAAAGACGTGGAACTTTAACCCAGTTGTGGATATGTTTGTTTCACTCACATACGAGTGTTGTACACATAATTACACGTTCATGTGTACTCATGATTATACACGTTGGCACAGGAGACACAAAGAGCACCCATAAACATCTGACTTGTTAAAACATCATTGGGGGTGATGGGCTTATCAGGTCTGTTTCTCTCCTGCTTCAATGGTTCACGTCCTCCCTCTCCAGACATTGATCCCAATACCAGGAGGGATCTTATAGACATAACAGAAAGATTTAGCTGGTATAATTATTAGCATAAACACAAAATACGTGCATATCTAGAACTGAGTTCCATGTAGAGTTCTACATTTCCAGTTCCATCTCACTCAGGAAGTAGCACAGACCAGGTGTGGTGGCTCACACCTGCAATCCCAGCACTTTAGGAACCCAAGGCGGTTGGATTGCTTGAGCCTGGGGGCAATGTGGTGAAACCCTAACTCTTCAAAAAATACAAAAATTAACCTGGCATGGTGGTGCGTGCCTGTAGTCCCAGCAACTCAGGAGGCTGAGATGGGAGGATCACTTGAGCCGGGGAGGCAGAGGTTGCAGTGAGCTGACATTATGCCACTGCATTCCAGCCTGGGTGACAGAGCCAGACCCTGTCTCAAAACAAAACAAAACAACAACAACAAAAACCAAATTCATAGCTAGGGACATTTCCCTGGGGTCCAGTCTGAGTTTCCCTTCTCCCAGGCCCCCTTGATCCTTTTCTACACTTTCTACACAGCTCATGTTTTTTGCTGCTGAACAACAAGACGTCTTTGGACAGGACAGGCACAGTGGCTCACGTCTGTAATCCCAGCACTTGGGAGGCCGAAGCGGGTGGATCACTTGAGGTTAGGAATTCGAGACCAGCCTGGCCAACATGATGAAGCCTTGTCTTTACTTAAAAACACAAAATTTAGCTGGGCATGGTGGCGGGCGCCTGTAATCCCAGCTACTTGGGAGGCTGAGGCAGGAGAATTGCTTGAACCCAGGAGGTGGAGGTTGCAGTGAGCTGAGATTGCACCATTTGCACTCCAGCCTGGGCAACAAGAGTGAAACTCTGTCTCAAAAAAAAAAAAGAAGTCTTTGGACATGAGTGGCCTTGCTCTCCCACTTACTAGCCGTATGTCTTTAGGTGAGTTACTTCTCGGTCCCCTGTGTTACTTCTCTAAAGTAGGGATCATCAAAATAGCAGGATTATTTCATAACCCATAGGATCGTGGTGAGGATTAAAGGTTCCTGGTATATGCAAGTCATGTTTATCAACAGAAAGGGGCTAGTCACAAACTAGTGTGACAGAGCCTCAGGTGGGCTCAATGCTCCATAAATGCTACCCGCTCATATCAAGTTAAGAAGAGTTGACTCCTGAGCTCTTAATGTTGCTCTCGGAGCAAATGGTTACAATTGCCTCTGCCCAGGGTATTGCCACCTGGCCGGCTTTCCTTCAGTGTGCCCTGGGCCATGCCAGAGCCAGAATATGGCCCCACAAACGTAGCCTTTAGTCTGAGTGATTGGCATCATGGTCGCATTCACTGCTGCTCTATGGTGGGAGAAGAACCTTCTGGCTAAGGCCCAAGCTGAAAATGGTCCCGCACTGTAAGGAGGCATGAATACCAGGACAACTCCTGATCCTGAGAAGCATGTTAAATGCCTACTTTCTTGTTGTTTGAGACAACTTGGGAAAGTCTTAGTGATCCTGTATAGAGTCAGTTTGGAATAGAAGAATTTAGGTTAAAAGTGTGGACTTGAACTGGATTGGCTGATTTCTCATTTCAGCTCTGCTGCTGAGTTGCTAAGTGATCAGGGTCAGTTATGCAGCCTCGATGGGCCTCAGTTTTCTCATCTGTAAAATGGGGATGAGGACGATAATATCTCCTTCACAGGGTTGTTGGGAGGATTAAATGAGTTTGTGTACGTAGTGTACTTAAAACCATGACTGACACAGATTAAACACTATACAATGTTATTGTTAAGCACACAAAGCAACCTCTCAGAGGTATTATGGTTTATGACTCAGTATTCAGTGAGCACCCCGTAATGGAGCACTGAGAAGATATAAGTGATATGAAAGTGGTATGTGCCTCGTTTGAACTTTATCATTTGCTCTAGCAATTAGAATTAGCCTGTGGCAGAAACTGGTACATGATTACCAAAACCTATTTCCTTTTCGTTCTGGACCCAGAGCTAGACTACCTTTCCTAGCTTCCCTTGGAGGTAAGTGTGGCCATGTGATTAAATTCTGGCCAGTAGAATATAGGCTGATGTGATGTGTGCTACTTCTTGGCCCATAGCAATTTCTCATGTGCGATTCTACACCCTCTTTTTTTTTTTTGTCTGTTGGCTGGATGCAGATGTCCCAGTCGATGCTGGAGTCACAAGATGTTTTCAGTTCTGTCCTTCACTCCCACCTTACAAATTAGTTCTAGTTCCTAGGCCTTTCCAGACTGTGTGTCTGGGACTCCATGGAGTCACACTGGTGTCCTCTGCAGGTGTTCAGAGCTCACCTTTTCCCTTCTAAGTTAGGTACCACACTCTGATTTACTTTTCCTCTTCCCCAAATACATTGACATCTTCCTACTCTGTGATCTCATTTTCCCTCCTTTTGCCTTTTTAAATTAACTTACTTTGTGTTTGGAGGAAACTTCCAGGAACAAGCAGACACAAACATGTGGACAGTGTCTTATGTTTTCAATGGCCGTCCTGTTGGATCATTTTCAGGACTGACACAGAAGATGTAGTCTGGAAAATCACTTCAGAAATAGTGATTTTGCTTTTATTAGTTACAGTTTTGCTGCATATGTGTAATTCGCTTGCCTTTAATAAATTAGATAATTAAATAGAAAATTAAGAATATATATAATACTTTAAAAACAGAAAGAATAGGTAGGACCTTCCTCTCCAGTTTCGTCCCAAGCACAGTTGGCTTGTTTGCTGTCTTCTTTGACTGGGGAGGTGGTGTGCTCCCCTGGTGGATGTGGTGGACGGAACAGAAGATGAAGTGGGCAGATGAATTAGATGGACCGTGGGTCCTCTCCCACCCCTGCTGTCCCAAGGCTCTAGTGATTTGTCTCACATTAAGTTACGACTTCATTGCTCTTCTGGATCAAGCATGAAAATCTCATCACCTCGACCTCTGTAATAAGTTACTGAAACAACTTTCACATTTAAAAAAATTTTTTTAAATTTTTTTATTCTTCTCTTTTTTTTTTTTTTATTTTCGTCCTTTTCGTTCCATGTTTCTTGAGCTTTTCAACTTTCACATTTAAAAAATTTTTAAATTTTCACTCCTTTTCAAAAGATTCGAGAGGAATTTGGGTTGAGTTTTACCTTTTCAGGTTCTAGTTCCCTCTAATAAGAGGAGGCACCGCCTCTGATAGACCACACCCTGTTCATGGCTACTAAATGCCCCACAAGGGGCAGATCAGATCCAATTTCTGGGTGAACTTGAAGAACTTCTCTGTAACCAAATATGACCATTAGAGGGAGCCTAGACCTTGTGAGAACTTAAAACCTTGGAGAAGTAAGGAGAACTGGATGAAAAGAGCAGCAAGACATAGATTTATGGTTTCTAATTTTATTACTTAAGACAATATTATGCCTGAGAAACAACATTTTTATTTCCTGAGGGCTCAGGGACACATGCATTAACTCTACAAGGATTGTTATGAAACAATTAAATTTACTACCATTAGTAATGACTACAATATAAGTATTTATGATGATTTTGATAATATCAGTTACAACTAATAAAATATTTATTGATAATAACTTATTTACTATGAGCAGTAGCATCAATCATCTATTTCTAGGAGAGCAGAGAGTCATGTGTAACAAGCTACCTCCGGGGACACCAGAAGAATCAGGATATACCTTGCAGTAAAGACAAGAGGTGGCCCTGAGGAGCCGACCTCAGCACAGCTGCCCCGCTGGGGTCTGGCGTCAGGTCTGTGGTGGTGTGTGGCTGGGCTCCAGCACTCCGCACTAGCTCTGCACAGACTGGGGATCTGCTTCTGTTTTCGTAGTCAGCCCTGTCTTGAGTGACGAGGAGAGCATACCTGAGTTGGGATCTTTAGCATGAATGAATGGGCAAGGAACGGGCAGAATTAGGGAGTAGAGGGAGGGCATTGAGAAGCTGGAGACGTCAAAGGCTTTTAGGACCAGGCCAGCTTGTAGAAACCACCGAGTTATGCTGCCAGGTGCCATCTGTTCTTGTTCTGGAAAAAGAGAGACCGGGGGCCCATTTCTTTTGCCATGTGGAGAATGTGGTTGCAGCTGATGACAGGCATTAATCTGTGTGATTTCCTTACCTCTGGTCCGGAGTCCTGGTGATAGGCAGGTAGAGGAGTATTCCTGTTTAGCAATCAAGCTGAGTTGCTTTCCTGACCCTCTGACTCCTAGCCTCCATCATGGGCACCAAGAGGTCTGGGAATGCTGCACACTCCTTCCTTGGGGAAACCCAAGGCCAGGTGGACTTTTGCTCCCCTGGGTCATCTGGTTAGTTGGATAGCTCCACTGCCTAATTTAACTGGAGTTTCACCTGAAGCCCCTCTGTTGATTTGCAAGTAAGCCCTTGACCTGACATTGTGTCCCTTGTCATATCTAAGATGTAACTTTGTGGTGATAGAAGTAGTTTGTGGGCAATGAAGTCACACACAAATGAAAATATTCTTAATAAGGAATACTGTTTTTAAACCAATGACCAAAAAAATGGAAAGACTGGAAGATTTTTTAGGTAATAGACATTCTCTTGATGCTACTGTCGAAAGTCAGGAAGACAAGAAAAAGATAGAAAAGGAAAGTGGAAAGAAAATATAGAGGAAATGGAGGAGGAGTGCTTTCCTTAACTTCAATTAAGCAAAAACAATATGAGTGAAGGGAAGAGTCCTGGCCTTGGAGAAGCATCTGGGTGACCTCAGAAAAGTATTTTTAAATTGAGCCCAAGCCCTCCTTCCTTCTTGCTGTTCTTTTCTCTGCTGCCCTCCCCTGTATCTGCAGCCCCCTCCCTCTGCTCAGAGCTCTCCTTTCACTTCACAGGCATAACGTCCATTCTCTAGTTAGGCTCAATTTATAGAGGTTACTTGCTCTGGGAGGTTTTCCAGACCAGCCCTTCCCGCTGCACTATTTCTCTCAGCTAGGTTGGCCTATAAGCCCATGGGAACAGGTACTGAGTGTCAAATCTGCAGCCTCTAACACCACACCCAGTGATTGTGGCTGCTCAGTTAAAAAACACAGGTAGAAAAAGTGTCCATTGAAGCCTTTGCTCACCTTACTTTCCCCTAGGATCTTATTATACTGACTGTTCTGTTTCTACCTCCCAGCATTAGTTTTCATCTTGTTCAATGTATGTATTTCTTATGGATCCAAGGAAATTGTAAGCTACTGACAAATGGATACTAATTCTACACTCCTTCCTTGTATTCTCCCTGGCACCAGGCATGGAACTGAAAGCCTAAGAGAGGGCTTCGTAAATACTTTTTGATCAATTTAGTGAATGAGTAAGACACAGCCCACAGTTAACTAGGCCTTTCTTTCTCACTTCTCCCCGTTGTCACTCACTCTCTGGGACTTACTTCCCTTTTCCCATGGCTCCACCCTGGCCCCTGGATCATTCAACTAAAACAGGGAGAAGATGAAGTCCATAATTAAGCCAACTCACACATGTCTTCAGAAAGAATCATTTGCAGGGCTTAAAAAACCAGGTAAAGTCTTTCAGAATCTCTAAGGCTCAGCAGTTATCTCCTTAATCCTGAGTAATAGAACCAACCTACTAGATTGGTTATAAAAGCTCTTTGTCTCAGTTTTCCCGTATGTATCATAGAGCTAATCGCACCTATCTTCTACCTTCCCCATAGGAACATGATGAGAGAATGTCATGCCCTGCACTGTAGTCTTCAGATGAAAGGCACCATATAAATATCACATGTTAAGGCCCTTGACCCACGGAAGATCATGGAAACATCAGTGCTTATGGGGTTCACAACGAGGTGGATAAAAAGGTGGGGGTTGTACCCAAGGACTTCTTGGTGTTGGGATCTGGGAGTTGCCCATAAGAACTGGGATCTGTACGTGAAACAAGGGCCAAAGGAAATGTGTCAGTGATCCAAGAGATAACTTAAAAATCCACTAAAATTAAAAAAAAATTTATAAAATAACTTACACTGGTTAACAAGTCAAAATACTGTAGAACTGTTGTGATACAAAGCCACAGTTTCTTGCCTCACTCTTTCCTAACTCCTGTTCTTTTCCCTAGGGTAGCCACTTTTAATCTTTTTAGTATTTATTTTGGTGTTAATTTCCATATCTCTAAATAAGATGTTTCCATTTCTGTTTTTTGATTGATCAATTTTAGATATTAGTTATTGAATTTCTGCCATTGATCTAAGATTTTACCATCCTACATCCCTCTTCCCTCAACCTTTTCATGTAGTTGTACTTTCATTTTAAAAATCAGTATCATTTAAAACTCTAAGTCATAAACTTACCACTTTATTTCTTGTTCAATAATAGTAGTTTTTGACTCTTCCCCTTGCAAGATGGGAACATTTGCACTTCTATCCTTCCTTTTAGCTCTCCTTCCTGCCTTTCACTTCCCAATTTCTATCATTTGAACTTTTATGTTGTTAAGATTGATAATATTTACAATCTGTTCTGAAACCATAACTCTCTTCTGTGCTTTGTCTATGGCAGGGGTCCCCAGTCCGTGGGCTGCAGACCACTATGAGTCCATGGTCGGTTAGGAACCCGGCTGCACAGCAGGAGGTGAGTGACTGCGAGCATTACCACCTGAGCTCCACCTCCTGTCAGATCAGTGGCAGCATTAGCTTCTCACAGGAGCACAAACCCTATTGTTAACTGCTCATGTGAGAGATCTAGGTTGCATCCTCCTTATGAGACATAAACTAATGCTGCCCTCACCTTCCTACCCCAGTTATGGAAAAATTGTCTTCCGTGAAACTGGTCCCTGGTGCCAAAAAGGTTGGGAACTGCTGTTCTATGGGGTTAGTCTAAGAGCTGAAAAATATTTTAACTTGTAAGAGTTCAGTCAGGGTGGTGGGAAAAATTATAAAAATTATAGAAAGAAGCAAACCTTGGAAGGCCGGGAGATTTTGCAAAAGCTTTGAAAGATAATTTGGCTGAAGGCAGCCAAATTCTCTTACCCGAAGCCTGAGTGCAAAAGGTAGGTAAGAAGGAAGTGTAAAGGAATTGATCTAGATAAGTTAGTTTACTTAGGCCTCAGAACCTGGTCTTTAATCATCCACATGCAGGACTGCTCTATTGGGGTGGGGGGGGGGGCGTGGGGGCCCCATGTTTATTACCCAAAAGTAGTGTTGACTCAAAGCCTTTGTCATGAAATCTGTACTAAATAAATACAGATGTTGCCAGCTTATCAGGGGCTTCACTCTCGGCTGCTGGACTCTCAACAGCAGTGCTGAGTGGTGAAGTCCCCTAGTCATGCTGTCAGGCAAAACACTTGTGTCAGCGTACATTTTTTTCATCCATTGTTTGGCCAGGGTCTGTGCAGTGGGATAATTTAGGAATCAGAGAGACCAAGGGGTTGAGAGGGATTTATTATTATTATTGTTTAGGTGCCACAGCCCAGTCAGATTAACATCCAAAAAGACTGAGCCCTGAACAAAGAGTCAGGTTACCTTTTAAGTATTTTGTGGGGTAGGGGGAGATCTGTGCAGGGGGAAGCATATTACAGAAACAAGAAACAAAGACAGTTATTCAGTTGGAACCTGCATTATATTATTTCTTACTTTTCAAGGAAAAATATGTTTTATGACTTGAGTTTATCTGCCTAGTGACCTTGCAACTGCACAGTTAGAGAAACAGGGTCTTCACAATGCCTGGGAACGGGAGAGATAAGGTTCACTAGCCACAGACAGAAAAACAGGAATTTTTAAAGGACTCCACCTCTTTCTCCTACTCAGGGGGAATTGGGTTTTCTTATATACAACTGAGTTTTTGCTTACACATTCTTTAATTTCTTTTAATTCCTGTTTCATCTGTGGGTCAGACCTACCATTAACTGTTTTGTGCAGAGCCTGATTTTATACTATGATTATATTTTCTCTCTTGTAAAACTTTAAGTTTTTCTTTTGGTCTAAATTCCTATTTTATTCTGGTGGTTGCTTTTATTACATCCTTAACTTTTTTTCAAATACTTGGTTCAAACAGGCATTCTATTAAATACCTTCCCTCCATTTCCCTCAGATCCCTCTCTCCTGGAGCTGTGCATCCTCTGAACAACTGCCGTCCACAGGCTGCACAGTCATAATCTGGGCCTTCCTCACTGCTTTCGATTTTTGGGAGCTGCATTTTTCTTGTTCTTGTTTTACTCCTTTGATTTTCTAGACACATCTTCAATTGCTTTCTCACCAAAAATGTTTATTAAAAATAAATTCTGGGCCTGATGTGGTGGCTCATGCCTGTGATCCTAGTACTTTTGGGGGCCAAGGAAGGCAGATTGCTTGAGCTGAGGAGTTTAAGACCGGCCTGGGAAACATGGAGAAACCCTGTTTCTAGAAAAAATACAAAGATTAGCTGGGCATGGTGGCACATGCCTGTGGTCCCAGCTACTCAGGAGGCTGAGGTGGGAGGATCACTTGAGCCTGGGGAGGTCAAGGTTGCAGTGAGTTGTGATCACACCAGTGCACTCTTGCCTGGAAAACAGAATGAGACCTTGTCTCAAAACTAACTAAATAAATACATAAATAAATAAATAGATAAATAAATAAATTCTATGTTTGGAATGCCCAGAAATATTTTTAAACCATCCTCAATGTAAGTGATAATTTGTGTAAGTAGAGAATTTATGGTTCAAAATATCTTTTTTTCTCTTTCTAGAACTTTGAAGGCATTATTCCACTGTCTTCTAGCTTCCAGTGTTGCTGGTGAGAAGTCTGGTGTCAGTCTGATTATTATTTCTTGTGGGTAACATGGTTTTTTCCACTTTAAATCATTCAGGGTTTTTTTGTTTTTCCTATTATTTTGAAACTTCATAATGGCATGTCCAAATGAGGTTCTATTTCATTGTGCTGCAGACTTGGTGGGACCTTTAAATTTAGAAATGTGTATCTTTTGTCCCTGGTGAATGCTTTCATGTTGCTTCTTTGATTATTTTCTTCTGTTTGTTTTTCTAAGCTAACCTTTTAAATCTTACTGGTTATTATGGGATGAATGTGTCCTCTCTGTAACCCCAAATTCATTTGTTGAAGCCCTAACCTCAGTATGTGACTGTATTTGGAGACAGAGTCTTAAAAGAGGTGATTAAGTTAAAATGAGGCCATTAGGGTGAGACCTACTCCAATTTGATTGGTATTTTTATAAGAGGAAATTTGGACACACAAAGAGAGACACCAGGGGCACACACACACACACATGACCAGGAACATACACACACACAACCAGGGGCACACACACACAACCAGGGGCAAACACACACACACACGGACACAAAGAAAAGCACTTGGTTGACTCAAAGAAAAACACTTGTGTGATTATTTAAGCTTAAGTTGAATGAGCTACTTTGGTTTATGAAATACTTTGTTATTTAAAAGAATTATTGTCAAAGTATAATTATGCTGACTTGGAGACTTAGCAGGCATTTTTCTTAAAAATGAACAAAGTGAGCACTTCAAGGAAAATAACATTATTTTTGCCAATGAGAAAATTAAGCTGTCAAGTGAAAATTAGAATTTTGGAAAATTGGTATTCACCGTCATAAACTTGACAGCTTTTCAATAATTAAAGGCTTTTCTGGTGAGATGAGTCATGACATTAGCAAATGTATTTTTGATATTGTATTATGAAATATGTGAATATTTGGAATATCTTCACAACTGAGTGAACTAGTATTTTCCAAATGATTAATGTGATATTAGAAAATCATGCATAGGCAAAAATTCCATCTAAAGTAGAAGGTAGATTAATGAGTTTTAATATAACAGAGTATGAAAAGTTCACTAATGTGGTTTCAGATTCCACGTTGAAATTAACCTTTAAGAAACTATTTTACAATTCATATGGGACCAGAAAGAACCTAAATAGCCAAGGCAATCAAAAAGAGCAAAGCTGCAGGCATCACATTACCTGACTTCAAACTATACTATAAGGCTACAGAAACCAAAACAGCATGGTACTGGTACCAAAACAGATACATAGCCCAATGGAACAGAATAGAGAGCTCATAAATATGCCTGATAACTACAACCATCTGATCTTTGACAAAATTGACAAAAGCAATGGGGAAAGGACTCTGTATTCAATAAATGGTGCTAGGATAACTGGCTAGCCATATGCAGAAAACTGAAACTGGATCCCCTCCTTACACCTTATACATAAATTAACTGAAGATGGATTAAAGCCTTAAACATAAGACCTAAAACCATAAAAACCCTAGAAGAAAACCTAGGCAATACCATTCAAGATATAGGCATGGGCAAAGACTTTGTGATTAAAACACCAAAAGCAGTGGCAACAAAAGCCAAAATTGACATACAGAATCTAATTAAACTAAAGAGCTTCTGCACAGCAAAAGAAACTATCATTAGAGTGAACAGGCAACCTACAGATTGGGAGAAAATTTTTGCAATCTATCCATCTGACAAAGGGCTAATATCCTGAATCTACATAGAACTTAAATTCACAAGAAAAAAACAACCCCATCAAAAAGTGGGCAAAGGATATGAACAGACACTTCTTAAAAGAAGACATTTATGTGGCCAGTTCTCCAACTCTCCAGACACCAACTGAGTGTCCTGCATTCAATTCAGTTGTGACACTAACTACCCAGCATTCGTGTCAGACTTGGGTGGTGAGTGTCAGACTCCATAGGTTTGAGGGCTCAGTCCCACAAGGCTGCCTTCACTTCAGATGCTAGTCATAAGGATTGGTGCCCAGGTTACTTACACTTTTGTCTGACTTGTCTAGAGATTTGGCTTCCCACAACCCCCACCTCGGGTTTTATAATTTGCTACAATAGCTCATAAAACCCAAGAAAGAACTTGATATATTGTTACCAGTTTATTGTGAAGGATACACAACTTAGGAATAGCCAAATGGAAGAGATACATGGGACATGGTGGAGGAAAGGGCACACAGAGCATCTGTGCCCTCTCCAGGCACACCACCCTCCTAGCACTTTGATGTGTTCACCAACTCAGAAGTTCTCCAAACCCCTTCATTTAGGGATTTTTATGAAGGTTTCCTCACGTAGATATGAGTCAATGAATCACTGGCCATTGGTGATTAATTCAATCTCCAGCCCCTGTCCCCTTTCCAGGGGTTGCAGTGTGGTACTGAAAGTTCCAACCCTCTAATTATCCTTGATCTTTCTGGTGATGAGCCCCCATCCTAAAACTCTCCAGTGTCCCCCAGCTACCAGTCATGTCATTAGCATATAAAAGGCACTTATCACTTCAGAGATTCCAAGAGTTTTAGGAGCTGTGTGCTAGGAACTGGGGGGAGATAGACCAAATATTTATTTACTATTTTTTTTTAATTGAGACTGAATCTTGTTCTGTTGCCCAGGCTGGAATGCAGCGGCACAATCTTGGCTCATTGCAACCTTTTCCTCCCAGGTTCAAGTGATTCTCCTGCCTCAGCCTCCTGAGTAGCTGAGATTACAGGTGTATGCCACCATACCTGGATGATTTCTGTATTTTTAGTAGAATTGGGGTTTCACCATGTTGGCCAGCCTGGTCTCGAACTCCTGACCACAAGTGATCTGCCCACCTCAGTCTCCAAAGTGCTGAGATTACAGGCGTGAGCCACCACGCCTAGCCAAATATTTATTTACTATTGCTCCACACACAACAAATCGAATGTAGAAGTAGATATGAGAATCCACATATCAGATATTTAAGCCAGACATTAAAGAGATTTATAAAAATACAAAATGCTGGCCGGGCGCGGTGGCTCAAGCCTGTAATCCCAGCACTTTGGGAGGCCGAGACGGGCGGATCACGAGGTCAGGAGATCGAGACCATCCTGGCTAACACGGTGAAACCCCGTCTCTACTAAAAAGAAAAAAAAACTAGCCGGGCGAGGTCGCGGGCGCCTGTAGTCCCAGCTACTCGGGAGGCTGAGGCAGGAGAATGGCGTGAACCCGGGGGAGCGGAGCTTGCAGTGAGCCGAGATCGCGCCACTGCACTCCAGCCTGGGGCACAGAGCAAGACTCCGTCTAAAAAAAAAAAAAAAAAAAAAAATACAAAATGCTAACCTTTTCACTAATTGTTTTGTTTGGAAATCATGGTTATTTTCTTAAACATATGCTATCTATGTTGGCATATATGGATTTACTTATTTTTAAATGAATTAATAATATTTTTTAAAGTATCAGTTTTAATTTTTAATAGGTCAATATTAAAAATTATTAAATAGATTAAAACCACATAAAGAAGAGCCCTTTGGGATCATCAATACTTTTTGAGTGTAAAGGGATCCTGAGACCAAAATGTTGAAGGACTTTTGCTTTCTTGGATGGTTCTTGCATGTAGGGGTTTTTCTGATGGATGCCCTAGGTGTTGACAAGAGATTATCAAGGTCTTCACTGGTATCACCAGAACACTGAGCATCCTACATACTCCAACTGCTTGCCTTTCCCTCTGTCTGTTCCATCTTTAGACTGGTAAAACTTATCTCTGCTAAGCCTGGTGTAGTCTTGTTCTTCTTATGCCCAGGATGGGGCAGTTTGTAAAACAAAGTTTTTGTCCTTCAAGGAATAAAAACTCTTTGAATAGAATTCAGAGGGGTTCTACTTTCATTCAACTTCTGGATCCTAGGGTTTCTTTTGTAGTGGGTCTTCAGGATGAGTACCAGGAGGTATCCTGGGTTGTGAGGAAAATTTTCTTGCACTAAGCTGCCTGAAACCAGGAAATAATCCAGTAAAACCATGCTTGAGGTCCTGTGTCTTTGCTCCTGAGGCCTCCTTACCATTTAGTATCCCTTATTTCCGTTAACATTGTTCTTATCGAGCTGAATTCTGATAAGAGCTGGTTCCTGCTCAATTTCTTTATTCTCCACTAGACTGGGAGCTCTGTGGGAATGGAGGTCACATCAGTTTTCCTCCTTTCTGTATCCTCTGTCCCTAGAACAGAATCTGACACATTGATGAGACTCGATACCTCTTCCTTGAATAAATGAATAAGGAAGAATGCCTTTGAATTACAATTTATAAGGATGTTTTGTTCTAACACCATATTAACTCAGTACTTGCATTAAAAAGCAAATTACAAAGAATAATTCCAACAATAAAAACTAATAATTTTGAGAAATTGCTAATGCTACGTAGTAAGGGGTTGCTTTTGACATGGAGAAATGCTAAGTAGTCTTTCAGACAGAATGCTAACAGCTCTGCCTGTACAAATGGCTTCTTTAAAACCAAGAGGACTTTATTGTAAAATGCTTTGGGCAAATGAACACTTTGATGAAGGTGTGTCCCTTCCACAAATGATGTGAAAGATGACATGCCAGATGAGATCTCAGACCACATGAAAAACATGTGTAGGAAGAAGTATCCACATGTGAAAACTCTGTTCTCTGTCTATATGCCTCTTTCATTAGGGTTTATTGTGGTATTGACAGTTTATTCACAGGCATTTATTAAGCACTGCAGAGGTGTTGTTGGGGGATATAAAACATTGAGCAGGCATGACACCTGTTCTGCAGGAGCTTGCTGGAGAGCTGGGGACACAAGTCCTGGGCACAGGGCAGCTCACACACAAACGATTACATGGGAGTTGGACACATTGACAAGAGTAACATTCCATGGAAAAAACTGAGGGCCAAGTAATTTGGGATCTGGAAAAAGGGAGGCAGAGCTGATATTATTATGGGAAATATTTGTAGAAGAGCTGGATTTAGATACATTCCTTGAAAAAGTGGAAGCTGCAGAGAGAAGAAAAATGATGGAATTTGAAGAAACTCTGTTGCGGAAAGGAACAGGAGTATAGAACACTAATGTGGAATTGACAAAACATCTGTTTGGCTAGAACATAGGCAGCATGGTAGGAAATAAATATGAGATTACAGAGGTGTGGGCTGTGCAGCGGTATGGCCTGCATAGTTGGAGAGTCTTGACTACAAACTGAGAAGCTTAGATTGGATACAACATGTAACTGGGAGGCACTAAGTGGAAAACTGCCATGTGAAAAATAGAGGTTAAGAAGGATCTTCCTGGCACAGAAAAAAAAAAGAGCAAAGCTTGGGAATACTGGAGTTTGGAGACCAATTTGGAAGTTGTGATCGTTTTTAGAGCAGTGCTGTCCAATAGAAATATAACACAGGCCACATGAATAATTGTAGATGTTCTTATAGAAAAGTTGAAATAGTCAAAGAGAAAACATAAAATTAATTTAAATAACATATTTATTATCATATCCCAGTTTTATCCCAATGTTTAAAAATAAAAGGTAAACATTTAATCAATGTACAAATTATTAATACAATATTTAACATGATTTCATATGAAGTCTTTGATTTCCAGTGTGTATTTATACTTACAACACATCTCAACTTGGATTTTAAATTTTCGGTGGAAATGCTTGATCTGTGTTTAGATAAAATTTATAAAATTTACAGTTGAAAAAGCAGATTCACTTACTTGGGTTGTATCAAACATACTGAAACATTTCCCAATAACTGAATTGAGTATCAGTTATTAAATTTAAATTAATTAGAGACAAAAATTCTTATCCATTATACTAGCCATATTTTAAGAGCTCATCTAGCCTCATGTGGCCAGTGGTCACCATACTGAACACTCAGATTTAGAAGCTTGTCTTGGAGTGTTAGCCAGGAATAAGTGCTTAAGTGGAGGAAGTCTCCAATCAGAATTGTGCCTATCTTGATGCACTCAAGAGCAGAGGGAATAAATTCAGTCAGACAGAGAATAAAGACAGTATATTTGTGTCTTAAAAGGTTATATCATAAGTTTCCTGAAGACACACAGAGTTCTGTTCACAGTGTTTTAATCTTTACCCAGCACAGCACTTGAAATGCTTGTAAGATACTAACTAACCTAAGGAAACCATTTCAACTTAACTCTTGAATTCTTTTCAGCCTTCTCAGAACACAGTAGTTTGTTCATATGTGTCTGAATTTACAAATCCATGTTTATCTTCTAGTCATTGTCAGCATCTGATTGCAGAGAAGGTATGAAAGTATATTTGATTTCACAGTTTCTGCCTGACTCTGAAGGGCCCTAAATTAGAGAACGTTGAGCAGAGTTTCAGAAAAACAGGCCAAACGGAGCTTGAGTTGTATGTTCTCTCCTTTTTGCCTCTTCTAGTCCTTCTTCCATTCTACCCTGTTTCTTCCTCCTTTGTATTATGATTAATTTCTGCAATAAATGCGTAACATTGTCTCACAGCTTTATAGAAATCTAAGAACTTCTGATCTTATCCTATTATTTCTGCAGAGAGCCTTGACCACTGCTCTGTGAGAGGACAACGGTAAGATCCTGACCCTGCAGAAGGTCCCTCTAACTCCTTTCTCAGTGTATTTGTCAGGGTTCTCTTGAGGGACAGAGCTAATGGGGTGTGTGTGTGTGTGTGTGTGTGTGTGTATATATATATATATGAGTTTATTAGGTATTAACTAACATGATCACTAAGTCCCACAATAGGCCATCTGCAGGCTGAGGAGCAAGGAGAGTCAGTCCAAGTTCCAAAACTGAAGAACTTGAAGTCTGATGTTCAAGGACAGGAAGCATTCAGCACGGGAGAAAGATGTAGGCTGGGAGGCTAGGACAGTCTCTCTTTTCACGTTTTTCTTCCTGCTTATATTCTAGCCACACTGGCAACGGATTAGACTGTGCCCACCCAGATTAAGGGTGGGTCTGCCTTTCCCAGCCCACTGACTCAAATGTTAATCTCCTTTGCCAACACCCTCACAGATATGCCCAGGATCAATACTTTGTATCCTTCAATCCAATCAAGTTGATACTCAGGATTAACCATCACACTCAGTGACTAAAAAGAGTGGATGGGTGGCCCTGACACTCCTGCCAGGCCATTACATCCACTATTGGGCCCAATTAAGTAACTACTACCTGGTACCTGCTATTGGCATTCACTAACTCGTTTCCAAAGCAAGCCTCATGGGTGATATATATTTTTGTACTCTTTTTTCGAGACTTTTTTAAAGCATACATTTGAATTTATAGAAAAATTGAATAAGCAGCACACAGAGTTTCATAAACCAACCTCCCTTTTTCCCTTACCTCCAGCACACAGTTTCCCCTATCCATACCTTGTAGTATTGTGATACGTTTGTTAAAACTAATCAATATTAATAAGTTAGTAATTATCAGCTAAAGTCCATAGTTTACCTTAGGGTTCACTCTTTGTGTTTTATGGTTCTATGGATTTTCACAAATGCATAGTAACATATATTCATCATTACGGTCTCATACAGAAGAGCTTCACCTCATTGAAATCACCAGTGCCTCACTTATTCAAAAAGTCAAAAGGACACTAATATTTCATGACATGTGAAAAGTACATGAAATTCAAATGACAATGTCTATAAATAACGTATATTGGGATGCAGTCACACCCATTTGTTTACACATTATTTATGGCTGCTTTCACTCTACAACACAATTAAGTAGTTGCACAAGAGACCATCTAGCCTGCAAAGCTGAAAATACCTACTATCTAGCCCTTTGCAGAAAAAAATTTGTTGACCCCTGATCTAGACCGTAAGTTCTAGAAAGTTCTAGTTGTCACCTCTCAGCACTTACCAAGGGGATTTGAACATAGTAGGTTTCTACTCTATTCTGATTGATTTAAGATACATGTCCCCTCGGAAATATTAGCAATTATTTCCATAACCAATTTTCTCCTGAGGTCCTAGAATCTCTTCTACCACTTTGCCGATGGGTCTTTATCACTTATGTCTTGATTTTTTTAAATGAGTCTCTAACAAGAGGTGTGTAGTTTATATGTTCATAAATCATAATATTGTGGATCAAAAAATTCATTCATTTGTTCATATATTGTCCCTCCTTCCCTCTGACAATTTTTTAGTATTGGCTTTTTGCTGTGTGCAGAGCTGGGTAGCAGAGAGGCAAAAAGCAGCCCTAGTCTTTAGGGAGGTCAGAAATGAGTGTGGATAACAGAATAAGTAACAGCTATAACACAATGTGGTAGGCGCTATAATAAGGCTCATGCACCAGGTAATAGAATCATAAGTCCAAAATCATAGAGCCACCAGTCATTTATTTAACAAGTATTAATAAATATTTAGTAGGTACCTCTTGAATGCCAGGCACTATGCTGGGTGTTGGGAATATGATGGCGGGGCAAGGCAGATCTTAAAGAGCTCTCAATCCTGGCTGATATTTCTCATAAATTATTTAGGAGGAATTTTTGAGGCTGTCTGATACAATTTTCTTATCTGACGAAAAAATTCTTGCTACAATTCCCTTGGCAAGTGCCATTTGAATTAATGCGGCCTATCACCAGTGGTATGAAACTCATGGATTAATTTATATCTAATGTTGAACATTTGTAAATGTTGGTTATTCTGCTTTATTTTGAGTGAAACTAAAGTAAAGATTATGTATTTCAGGGCTGAAAAGTGCCTGCTAGAAAACTTCAACTCATTTTTTTTTCATGTGACCAAAAGATGCATTAACATTCACTAAAATATAAGCTTCAGGAGGATGCGATTTTGTCTTTTGTTCATGACTTTACTCACAATACTACCCTAGACTAGAGTTAGGCACATATATTAGGATTAGTCTCTGAAATGAACATAGGAAGCTTTCTTTTTTTGTAGAGATAGGGTCTCACTGTGTTGCCTAGGCTGCCTCTAACTCCAGAGCTAAAGAAATCTTCCCTCTCCAGCCTCCCAAAATGCTGGGATTACAGGTGTGAGCTACTGCACCTGGTTGAAGGCTTTTAAAAAAAATCTAGGCACTTCTAATCAGCAGAGAGCCAGACATAGTAGTTTATCATTTCTATTAATAAATAATGAAGTACATGCATGTGTGTGTGAATGAGTGAATAATAATAATCATATATTGTGCATAGAGTATGCATTAGGTTCTTTATCTCATAATTTATCTCATTTTCTTCTCACAATAATATGAAAGTATTTGTTAATTCCCATTCTACTGGTGGGTCGACTGCTATTTAAATAACTTGCCGAGGCTAACAGATTTATCAAGTATTAAAGCTTAGGCTAAAGCATTCTTTGCATCTTTTCATGGCCAGTTGTTACTCTTGCCTGTAGGCTGGAGATTTTAGGGTGTGTGGGCATTCCACAGGTTTGCTTCCACCGGGACAGGAGGGTAACTGGACAAGCACAGATAAAGGTTCACTGAGGAAATAGTCAGGCAAAAGTTGAACAATCTTTGTGGCACTATTGAGCCGGGGGTCAATCCAGGGGGCCAATTGTAAGCATGCTGCATATGTTATTATAATAAGTATAGTAACACTGCTGTGGTAACAGACTATGGAGATGAATTCTTTGTTCACTTTATCATACTTTACCTTACCCTTGCCCTTTTATGTATCGTAGAGAACTACATTTCCCCAGATATCTTGTCAACTGGCTTCTGGGTGGTCAGCCCGGTAGGATGCATTGACCAAGATATTTCTGCCTCTCCTGATTAGCTTTGGGTGGCACTTCTGGCAGTGGATGTCTCCTCTGGGCCCCAACTTCTGCAAGATTGCCTCTCACTTTGTGATCCCAACTCTCACTGGCAGCTCCCACTGTGCTTGTAGCTCCAGCCAGACCATGTCAGTGTTTGAGTTCTGACAACACCACCTTCTCCTATTGTCTATCAGGGCGTAGAGAGGGAACAGTATTCTGTTGCTAATCACAGGGCTGCCTCAGCCATCTCGTGGTTGGTTTCCAAGCTCTGTCATCTTTTGTATAACCAATTCCTTGTATTAAATCCCTCTGTTGAAAGACTTAGCTTAGAGTTGCTTCTTTTCCCTGGTTAGATTGACCTGACTAATATAAATTAAGTACCCAAGTTTCAAGGGCTTAGTACAATACAGATTTGTTTTTTTGTGTTCATTGGGCAGCCTTCTACATGGTTCAGGGCCCATGATCCTTGTCATCGTGACTCTGCCTTTCTTTAGGGCCTTAGAACTCTCTCTTTCACTCTGATAACAAGAGGGGAGAGTGTAACAATCTCACTAAGGAGGGTTTTATAGGCCAATCCTGGAAGTAGTGATAATTCTTCTATTCAGATTCTGTTGGCCAGAACTTTGAGGGAGGCTGATACATGTAATCTTGCTGTGGGTCCAGGAGGAGAAGGAGACAGGTTAGGTGTCAGGGACAGTGAGTTTGTATTTACTGCATTGGGATGCTGAGAAGACTGTCTGAGTATCTGGTCGAGTTGGCCTGTGGATGTGTAGATTGCTCTCTACTCCTTATCTGCCCTGTTTGCCTTTCTCATCTTGCTTTGTTCATACGTAGCACAATTGAAATATACTTATTGAAATCTAGTACAGACTGATGCCTACTCTCTGGGGGTGGGGATAAGTGTATATGGGTATGTCCTGAACCAATAAATCAGACCAAAACATGTCTCCCAAGGTCTAAGAAATTGGTACTTGATTAATAATATCTAGAATATCCTTTCATTTACTCCACCAACGAGTGTAAGAAATACTCCTCCATGCATTGGTGTGGTGTATGACTTGCTACTTAGAGTGAATTCCATCCATCAGCAACATCTGGGAGCTTGCTAGAAAGGCAGAATTTCAGGCTCCAGTCCAGTTTCCCTGAATCAGAACCTGCAGTTTAACAAGACCCCAATGTGATTTGCATGCATATTAAAGTTTGAAAAGCATTAGTGCAATTCATAAAGTTAAGGCTTTGCTCAGCTAGTGTCACAAGCTTTACATGAGACACACTGTGCTATTTCCTGGTTTAGGGAAATTTTGTCCGAGTTCCCATGGTATAAGCTCATCCTGCGCTCTCTCGCTCTCTCTCTCTCTCTCTCTCTCTCTGAGACAGGACCTTGCTCTGTCACTCAGGCTGGAGTACAATGGCGCAATCATGGCTCACTGCAGCCATGACCTCCCAGGCTCAAGTGATCCTCCCACCTTAGCCTACCAAGTAGCAGCTGGGATGACTAATTTTTAATTTTTTTTTTGCAGAGAATAGTCTCACCATTTTCTCAGGCTGTTCTCAAACTCCTGGGCTCAAGCAATTTTCACTCCTCAGCCTCCCCAGAGTGCTGGGATTACAGGCATGAACCACTGCGCCTGCCTGCTTTATCTCTTTAACAAGCTAAGAAATTGGACAACTGGAACATGCTTTTAGTATTTGTAATAACAGAAAGATGCAAGAAAGAAAAAGAAAAGGAGAGAGGGACAAAAGAAAAAGAAAGAAAGAAAGAAGAGAAGGAGGCAGGCAGGCTGGCCAGGTTCATCTAGCCAGAGTGGGACCTGGGCCAGAAATTCCCAAACTGTCCAGAGATGGAACTCACTGGGCAGCTTCCCTCCTCTGAGGCCAACCCTTTGCACAAAGCTAGTGCAGCTCTGGGCTCTATGCTTAAGTAACTTCAAACTGCCTATCTCTTGCTGCCAGATTTGGGCTGTGGGCCATGGGCCAATTCTTGCCCATCTCTGAAACTGTCAAAAATTCTGATTTTAATTTCTTCCTGCCTTCTCTGCCTGCATGCAGTCCCACTTATTTTTTAACTCAACCTAAAAGCCAACTCTTTTGTGATTCCCTGAATCTAAAGCTTACCCCAGGCCTTCAGTACCCTTCTAAGTTGACTTGGCAGGGCATGAACCTCTGATCAGTTTTCCACTGCTTGTCTCCTCTGCTGCTTCTTATAATCCAGGCTGGCCACTCATTCTCTCCCCTCTTTGCAGAGAGAAAGGTGCCAACCAGAATTCACCAGATGAATGCATCACTCTTAGGTGCTGTATAGACAGCATAAAAGAGGGTCTGAAGAAGAACACAGGTGCTTTATTAGAGGCTTTTTGGAACCCTTAATGAAGTTCAGTAAGTACTTCAAGGAAGGCTTCTGTACAAGTAGAGAGAAGCAGTGGGCAACGAAGCAAATAATTCCATTCTTGTGCTGCTAGGCAGCCACATTCTCTGCCTGTGTGCAGTACTTTGTTACATGCAAGATTAATTTGGCAAAGACAGGATTCTTTCCTAGCCTGTGTCTCCCGCAGGTGGCTTGGGGCAATAATACATTTATGCTATGGCTGTGTACATGAAAGATAAGGAAGAGCTCTAAAACTTGTAGCTGTCAATTCAGGGGATGGGGTTGGGGGTAAGGCAGCTGTGTGTGTGTGTGTGTGTGTGTGTGTGCACGAGCGCACACACACATGTGCGCACACCCACAAGCACATTCCAAATCTTATGGGCTAGAGCAGGAGGTCTAATGGGCTTACATATTTCAAGAAAGATTTCTTTGTGTTTCTAATTCATTTGCCTGGTGATAACTGCCTTAAAATATAGTAAAACCACTTTCTTTCATTCATTCATTAAAACATTCATATACACAGCAAATGTATTATGTCCTGCACACATAGAGATTAATAAAACAGTTCCTATCCTGCTTATAGACCTCACAGTCCTGCTTGCTTCAGCCTTACTCATTTATGAATTTGTCCAATTTTGCCTGTCCTGCCTCCATGCCACTCCTACCCTGTGAGGACTCTGAAGCCCCCTTTTTCCCTTAAATTAATAGACTTTATTTTTTATTTTTTGGAGAAGTTTTAGGTTCACAGAAAAATTGAGCAGAAAGAATAGAGAGTTCCCATATTCTCCTTCATTTTCTTCTCAGCTTCTCCTATTATTAACATCTTGCATGAGTGTGGTACATTTGTTGCAAGTGATGAGTCAATATTGATGCATTATTATTATATAAAGTCCATAGTTTACATTTCCATGCTTTGTCTTGTACATTCTGAGGATTTTGACAAATATATAATGTATCCACCATTATAATAGCATATAGAACTTCTCGCTGCCCTAAAAATCGGTCTGCAGCCCCTTTGCTGTCTTGCTCTGTCTCCATGCCTCCCCTGCCCACGCAATAATAAAGGAAGGTTACACTCACTTGGATTGAAATCAAAATCTAGCATATATTTAGGTTACCTTGCCCCACCCCAGGATCTAGGCTGACTTATCACCCAGACACCACTAAATCTTCACCAAACTGGAGAGGAACTCTACCCTGCCTCTCCAGTAGAAAGACCCAGAAGGAGATGAGAAGCTGTGTCTCTAGGTTCGGAAAGTTACAAAGAATTCAATTCACTAACAGGGCAATTTAATTTCCTGCTGAGCTGCCCCAGGGAATTCAGGATTTTAGAAATGGCCTTTCTTTAATCTTCATGACTCATTCCTCCTGAACAAACCTAAGTTCTTTAATGGAGCGTTTTATGTACATAATTTTAGTGGTGCTACAATGTGTCTAATGAAGTGGTAATTTGTGGATGTACAAGGTATATGAGGCAACAGCAGGGGCTAGTTTGGCAAGCACCGAAGCCAAGCCAGACATTAACCTGATTTAGAAGCTGCACATTTCCCAGGCCTGGCTCAGCTAACTGCTGCACGCTGGACACTGGGAGACCTGTGGTTGGTTGGGAAGAGCCCTAATGATACATTTTATTTTCTTTTTAAAAAATCTTTAAAATCATTGTTCCAGGAAGGTCATAGTAATCATTCCAGCTTGCAAAATTGTATCTGAATTTGCTGACAACAGGTACTTCTGTGGTTAGGAGTGGAGAAGCCCTTAAAGCAAGATTCCCCATGGTCTGCAGGGCCACCCCTGGTGACTGTCTAGGAAGCCAAGACTGTCCTTGGTTCTCATCCAAGAGCTCCTCTGATGATGTTCCGCCCCCATTCCAGATTCCAGTGAGCCACCATCTGATCCCTTCTCCGTGTCTCCCCTACATGCCCCTGGCAGTAGGTACTGCCTCCATCATGGAGCTTGTTGTACTGATTGCAATTGTCTCCTCACTTGTTCATCATCCCCACTGCACTGTAAGTTCCTTATTTACTCACTGAGTTCTTGTCAGTCCCTACAACAAGACCAGGCAAAGTACACAGGTTAGTCGAATGAATGAATGGACTGAATGGTTGTGGTTGCTCTTTATCTCCCTCAATGGCATCCCTTGTGAAACAGAAGTCTCAATGCTGTTCTTCTTCCCTCTTCTGCATGTGCTCATTCTAGTCACCAAGTCCTATCTATTCTAATCGTAAAATGTGTGTGGAATCCTCATTGTTTTTTTGTCCCTTCCTATGTTGAGACTCTGGGCATCTCTTGTCAGGGTTGTCAAATAAAATACAAGATGCCTAGTTGCATGTTAATTTCAGGAAAACAAATAATATTTCAGTATATGTCCCAAATATTGTATGGGACATTCTTATGCTAAAAATTATTTGTTGCTTATTTGAATTTCAAATGTATTAAGTTTTTGTATTAAATTTTTTTATTGTGATAAAATATTCATAAAATAAAAACTGACCATTTTAACCATCTTTAAGTGTACAATTCAGAATTCAGTGGCATTAAATCTATTCACAATGTTGTACAACAATCACCACTATCCATTTCCAGAACTTTTTTTATCATCCCAAATAGAAACCCTGTGCTCTTTAAAAGTAATTCCTCACTCTCCCCTATCTGTATCTTCTAGTAATAGCTGTTATATTTTCTGTCTCTGTGAATATGTCTATTCTGATACCAATAAGGTATTCTTAATAGGAATCTTTGATGTCACTTAATTTGGCAAAAAAGAAATATCTTCTCAAGGGAACTTTAATACTATTTTAATATTATTTTCCATGGATTTTATTTTCACAAACACCAAATTATAGAAATTTGCCAGCAAATAACTTTCGTCACAGGAAATAACTTTTATTATATGAGAATATTGGCCTGGGAATATCAAAATCTATGCATGGGCACTATAAGAAAACTGTAAAATGATTTATATGTAAAATGACATTATATGAAATAAAATAAGCCAGCCACAGAAGGACAAATACTACATGAGTCCACTTACATGAGGTATCAAGATAGTCAGACTGATAGACACAGAGCAGAATGGTGGTTGCCAGGGGCTGGGGGCAAGGGAAAATGGGAAGTTGCTGTTCAGCAGGCATAAGGTTTCAGACAGACAAGATTATTGAATAAGTTCTGGAGATCTGCTCTACAACATTGTGCCTATGGTTAATAGTACTGCATTTTGTGCTTACAAATTTAAGAGGGTAGATCTCACGTTGTGTTATTATCACAATTTTCAAAAACGACCAAGAGGATTTTAAAAATAATATATTCCTCCTCTAAGTAGACTATGACTAGATGAGAGGCATGTAGGTAGAACTGTAGACAGTAACACAAAAGTTGTATAGAGTGGGAAAAAAGACAAAAGAGAGCTCCTCCCATCACTCCCTCCCCATATTGTGGATGGGAGAATAAGGAAAAGGGACTCCTGTTGTGCTGGGTTGGTCAAATGTTTAAGCAGAGGCCAAACGGTGATCTATCAGAGATACTGGAGTAGGTTTACTGCACAGGGTGAAATGATGAAAAGATCCTATCAGCCTGGATGGATCCTGGCAGAGGATTTGCATGCACAGACTTTAATGAAAGGACTGCTTACAGCGGCATGGCAAGATAAGGAACAAACTAGAGAAGCTGAGGCACCAGAGACTAGCAATGTGAGAAGCAATTACCTCCGTCAGAGCCAAAGAGATGGTAGAAAAAAATAATTACTGGAGCCCAGGAAGAGCTGGAACTGAGTATGAAGAGTAGAGAATGAATTCGGTGTGGCAAGCAGACCATAACAGCCTCAGCTTCTAGGAGCCTAACTCTTAAGTTTTAAGGACTACACATTCCAAGGCAAATAATTTATCCTTAGCTTTCAAGCTTAAAATGGGGCCAGGAATATTTCGTGAACCATATTAGAGTGTGACAAAACTTATAACCATAGGTTTAGGGTTGTTTTGTGGGTTAACCTCATTCCTGTCTGTACGCATATGATAAAGTCACAATTTCAAGTCTCAGAAGGAATGGAGGCTCTAGAACCACACATGTCAGCCACATATATAAAAGTTTAGTAGTCACATTAAAAAAGTAAAAAGAAACAAAGTTAATTTTACTAGTATGTGTTATTTAACATAATATAGCTAAAATATTACCATTTCAATATGTAACCAATGTAAAATTATTAAGATTAAAAAAATCATTTTTATTATTTTAAAAAAATTTCAGCACACCAGGGTTGCAAAGTAGATATTTTATATTCTTTTTTCATACTGAGCCTTTACATTTTATACTTACGGCACATCTCAGTTCAGACTAGCCACATTTCCAGGGCTCTAAAGCCACATGTGGCCAGTGGCTACCATACTGGACAGAGAAGCTCTAGATCCTGCCTTCTCTAGATTCCACAGAGAAGCTATGAACAGGATTCTAAGAAGTTGGAGCTCAGACCTCAAACATTTCCTAGTGATTCTATTGGTTTGTTTTAATAAACTTTTTATTGATGTATAACATGCATGCCGAGAAGAGCACAAACCATGAGTGTGCAACTAGAATTTTCACAAACACACCTGTGTAATCAGCTCTAAGATGAAGAAAAAGAAAATTACCCACAGTCCAGAAGCATCCCTTATGTTCACTACTGGTCACTTCTCAGGTCACTTCTCACCCACTTCCACCAGGATAAGCACCACTCTGACATCTAACACTATATATTTGTTTAGACTGCCTTTTAAATTCGTGTGTAATGGAAACTGAACATTGTTTTATTTCTGGCTTTTTTGTGCTCAGCAATACGCTTGTTGTTGTGTATGTTCTATTGCTGTGTCGCATTTCATTGTATGACTCTACCTCCATGTTTTTACCCATTGTATAAAGAGCATTTGGGTTTTTTCTGGTACTGCCATGAACATTCTTACATATGACTTTTGGAGAACATAGGTAGATCCTGACTGCTTTCCTGTTACAAGAAATGGAGGCTTGCCATTGTCTGCTCTTCTGTCTTTTCTCTTAGGGTTTAAAACTGCAGTTAATCTTTATTAAGGTAATGGCAGCAATACTTGTTTTTGTAGAAAGTAACTGTGTCTCTCATGTTGTGTGTATTTTCTTTCTTTTTTTAGGTGGTAATTGTTTTGGAATTTATTAATTTGTGTTTAAAAAGAACTGCCGGGGGAGTCAGAATAAGTTTTATTATATTTTATAGGCAACTTTCAGAAAAATAAATAAATAAAATGAACTGCTGGAAAAGGTTCACAGTAATAATCTGAACAGCTAGGAAAATACAGTTGACACTACTGAAACACTACCAAAATAATTCCAGGACGTACGTTTACTCCACAAAACAAAACCTGTTAGATGCTGTCATTGATGTGAACACTTAACTGCTTCTTACTTTTCTAAACACATAGTGGAATAATTAACAATATTTAATCACTTCTGTTTTTTCCTGAATATATATATGTGTGTGTGTGTATATATATATGACACCATTAAAAACTAATATATCTTCTCCTTAAATGCTTCTTACAGATACAACTTTAATATTTTCATTCAATAGTAGTGTAGTTTAAGAGATTTTTTCCATTCACAAGTTAGATGACAATCCACCCAAAGGAAATGATAGGTGATAGACTCGTGGTGCAAGTAAAGAGTTCAGGAATGCAGCAATGGACATTTCTAAAATATAAAACAGATAAAATTCTTAGGAGGTGCAACAAAAGTTTTACTAAGCAGATAGACACAGAACCAGAATGTTTGATATTTTACTGGTGACATCAATGGGACTCTAGATGTTTTCAAACTGAACTTGAACTCTCATTTTAGGCTTTGTATTCTGCTTTTTTCCATTTCATTAATGATACAAACATGCTTCAAATCCCTGAAATATTCATTATAATGATAACCTACAGGTCACACTTAAAACACTTCCAAATTTACTGCTGGGGAAGGTCTTACAAGTCATGGCTTACATCCTGTTCCCAGATAAAAAAAAATCTTATAATTTTCTCAAACTGTTGATGTACTGATTAATACATAACCTACTGACATGGAAAAGGACACTTATTTGTTTCTAAATCATGAAGTTTTACTGAGTGTAAACTTCATTATTCTATGTAAATGTCCTCCATTGCACATGGAACATTTTGGCTTGTATGTTGTCATCTGTAACCAATGAACATAACCTCTGAATTATACCTTCCAATGAAAAAGGACAACTGTGATATGAGGAGCCCCCTTCTCCTAAACTTTCTTATTAAAACATTTCAAGTTGTTGGTCTGGGTGCGGTGGCTCATGCCTGTAATCCCAGCATTTTGGAAGGCTGAGGCGGGCAGATAGCTTGAGATCAGGAGTTCAAGACAAGCCTGACCAACATGGTGAAAGCCCGTTGCTACTAAATACAAAAGTTAGCTGGGCATTAGCCAGGTGTGGTGGTGTGCACCTGTAATGCCAGCTATTCAGGAGGCTGAGGCACGAGACTTCCTTGAACCTGGGAGGTTGAGGTTGCAGTGAGCCAAGATCACACCACTGTACTCCAGCTTGGGTAACAGAGCAAGACCCTATTTAAAAAAAAAAAAAAAAAAGTTGTAACAGACTTCAGAGTGTGCCTAACTTTTTTGGTGTGTCTTCCTGGGTTGATCTTCACATTTAACTTCCAATAAACCTTAACCAAGTTATTTCTGCCTTAATAGCCTTAATTTTGGTCAACAAAATGGTATCCTGGGAAGGATTTTGGAATGACCTCCCTGGACCACCCAGCCAATTTCCAATCTTTGTGCAGGTAACAGAAATGAACTCATTGCATTTCCAAACTTGGATTCCCTTGTTGGATGCTACAGATGAGTTCTTCCCAATATTAATGAACGTCGTGTCTTAGCCAAAGCTCTGGTTTATTGAAGCTAGTTTCCTGTTTGGCTAGGAAGTACAATGACTCTCCAGGAATGACAGTTACTGCTGCAAATTCAACCTAAGGGTTTTTGTTGAATTCTAAGACAGACTAAAATGGTCTGTAAATTGTTTTCCAGGAGGTTTGGGGCAAGATACCTTTTCCTTAATGGTCACATGAGGACACTTTTGCTCCACTACATAGCTTGTCTCACTCGAAGCAACCAAAATGGAAAATGAGTCATAAGACTGAGGATGCACCAGCTGGGTTTACATAAAATATATATGGTCCTTCTACTTAAATAAGTGGATTAACCTAACCTGGGATGTTTATAAGCAATAATAGCCAGAGTAGGGATCTTTTAGACATGCCTAAAACAACTTCTTTACATACAAAATTAAAAAGGAAAAATGTGGTTTTAGAACAACACAAATTAAATGTGAGACTTATTTCTAATAGCACCTAAAAGCCTCTAAACTTCCAACTGTTCCCCCTCCTTCTACGTATTATCTAAACTCATTCCTTTCAGTTTATTCCCTTGGCTCCTATACATCTCTTATGCAGAAACTTTGGAATTTCACAATGCACACATTTTCTTCTCTGAAAATCGCAAAGCACATTTAAATTTAAAACAAAATGAACAAAGAGAACAAAAATCTCTTGTCAAATTGTAACCGCCAGTGTTGGAAAAATGGCCTGGTGGGAGATGATTGGATCGTGGGCGTAGACTTTCTCCTTGCTGTTGTCATGATAGTGAGAGAGTTCTCACAATATCTGGTTGTTTAAAAGTGTGTAGTACCTCTTCCTTCTTTTTCTTCCTCTTGCTCCAGCTATGTAAGACGTGCCTCCTTCCTTTTCCCTGTTCGCCATGATTATAAGTTTCCTGAGACCTTCCCAGCCAATCTTTCTGTAAAGCTTGTGAAACTGTGAGTCAATTACACCTCTTTTCTTTATAAATTACCCAATCTCAAGTAGTTCTTTATAGCAATGCAAGAATGGACTAATACAACATGCATTATGTTATATGTCATGTCTATATGGTGCCAAATTGACTAGGTTCATGCTATAATCCCAGCACTTTGGGAGGCCAAGATGGGAGAATCACTGGAGCCCAAGAGTTTGACCCTAGCCTAGGCAAGATGGTGAGACCCTGTCTCTACAAAATATTTAAAAATTAGCTGGGGGTGGTAGTGTGCAACTGTAGACCCAGCTACTTAGGAGGCTAAGGTAGGTAGATCTCTTGAACCCAGAAATTCAAGGCTGCATTGAGCTATGATCACACCATTGCATTCCAGCCTGGGTGACAAAGCAAGACCCTGCCTCTAAAAACAATAATACTAATTAAATGAATGAATAAATAAATAAATAAATGCTCATAAACTAGTAAGCCCAAATATTTTCCAGGTTCACATGACTTAAACCTTTACTAAACTAATTCTAAAACTTTTGGTAAAATAAAAATGTCTTTAAAATTGCTAACCTATATTTTTGCCTGGATTTATTAGTCAGATAGTTTTATATTTGTCTTTACTAGGTATTTTAAGGTGTCAGGGTTTGACATAGAAGTTACAAAACCATAAGCCCAGAAAAAAAAACCCCAAAATAATCTTTGTGTAATTTTTTGGTAGGTAAGACTTATTTAGAATTGTTGGTTTAATAAAAACAGCTGTATTTTCTAAGTCATTGACAACATGCCTGCATATTTAAAGCTCTTGCTTAAGTAAACACCTGATATTTACAGGCCATAAAATTGGCTAACAGAAAAATAAAATAATGACTAACTTTGTCTAATACCTCAGTTCTTATAAGTAATCTAGTTAAACTATTAAATTAAGTAAATATAAATGGAGCAAATGTTTATAAACTTTTAATGTAATTTTAAATCTTAGAGTTATGTTAAATTAAATAAGATACTCATTAAATGCCTGGGTCATTTCCAGTTAAAAATTATGTTATAAGGAAATATGTTTCTAAAAATTTTTAAATGGCTCTCATCTATAAATGCCAATATGTGATGATAGACAAGTCAAGATTTCTTGCTTTCCAGGTTTTCACTAAAAATTTAAATTCTAATTGATATATATATATATTTTTTTAAATAAAGTGTACCAAAAATAGAATGTGTTTTAAATAAGAAGTATACAAAACACATAGAAATGTGTTTTTTATTAAAAATAATTTTATCTACTTCAGGGGTTATATAAAGTATATTTATAAAACAAGATAGAAATAAACCAGTAAGAGAGAGAGAGATGTAGAAAAGTTATGGATATAAAGATGTATTTTTTGATAAAAATAGTTTAAGAAAGAGAATAATATTGTATGAAAAATATTATATGCTAAATTTTTGTTCTAAAATAAAACCACTGTTTTTTAAATTTTAATTTAATTTAATTTTTTATTATACTTCAAGTTGTAGGGTGCATGTGCACAACATGCAGGTTTGTTACATATGTATACATGTGCCATATTAGTGTGCTGCACCCATTAACTCGTCATTTACATTAGGTATATCTCCTGATGCTATCCCTTCCCCCACCAACCCCATGACAGGCCCTGGTGTATGATGTTCCCCTTCCTATGTCCAAGTGTTCTCATTGTTTAATTCCCACCTATGAGTGAGAACATGCGGTGTTTGGTTTTTTGTCCTTGTGATAGTTTGCTGAGAATGATGGTTTCCAGCTTCATCCATGTCCCTACAAAGGATGTGAACTCATCCTTTTTTATGGCTGCATAGTATTCCATGGTGTATATGTGCCACATTTTCTTAATCCAGCCTATCATGGATGAACATTTGGGTTGGTTCTAAGTCTTTGCTATTGTGAATAGTGCCACAATAAACATGTGTGCATGTGTCTTTATAGCAGCATGATTTATAATCCTTTGGGTATATACCCAGTAATGGGATGGCTGGGTCAAATGGTATTTCTAGTTCTAGATCCTTGAGGAATCACCATCCTGTCTTCCACAATAGTTGAACTAGTTTAGAGTACCACCAACAGTGTAAAAGCTTTCCTATTTCTCCATATCCTCTCCAGCACCTGTTGTTTCCTGACTCTTTAATGATGGTCATTCTAACTGGTGTGAGATGGTATCTCATTGTGGTTTTGATTTGCATTTCTCTGATGGCCAGTGATGATGAGCATTTTGTCATGTGTCTCTTGGTTGCATAAATGTCTTCTTCTGAGAAGTGTCTGTTCATATCTTTCACCCACTTTTTGATGGGGTTGCCTGTTTTTTTCTTATAAATTTGTTTGAGTTCTTTGTAGATTCTGGATAGTAGCCCTTTGTCAGATGAGTAGATTGCAAAAATTTTTTCCCATTCTGTAGGTTGCCTGTTCACTCTGATGGTAGTTTCTTTTGCCGTGCAGAAGCTCTTTAGTTTAATTAAATACCATTTGTCAATTTTGGCTTTTGTTGTCATTGCTTTTGGTGTTTTAGACATGAAGTCCTTGCCCATGCCTATGTCCTGAATGGTATTGCCTAGGTTTTCTTCTAGAGTTTTTATGGCTTCTGGTCTAACATTTAAGTCTTTAATCCATCTTGAATTAAGTTTTGTATAAGGTGTTAGGAAGGGGTCCCGTTTCAGCTTTCTATATATGGCTAGCCAGTTTTCCCAGCACCATTTATTAAATAGGGAATCCTTTCCCCATTTCTTGTTTTTGTCAGGTTTGTCAAAGATCAGATGGTTGTAGACATGAACCACTGTTTATTTTAAAAAGTATAGGACAAAACAAAAAGTCCAAAAATGTGGTAAATAGTCTGTGTAAGCCACGATATGGTTCATAAAAAAGGAATTTGTGAAGGAAATTTTGTACATGATTAAGTTGACTATATAAAAGAAATTACCTAACAGTCTTTCTAAATGTCAAATTAACTTTGATATTAAAAATACACTAACACAAAACTGAAAATCTTAGTCTCCTATGTTAGAACAACAAGATTTTCTTAAAGTTTTGATTTACTCTTAATAAAATTGCAAGAGATTTTGATTTTTTTTTTTTTTTTAAGACACAGTCTCACTCTGTTACCCAGCCTGGAGTACAGTAATGCAATCTCAGCCCACTGCAACCTCCACCTCCTGGGCTCAAGTTAGCCTCCCAACTCCTGAGTAGCTGAGACCACAGGTCTGACCCACCACACCTGGCTAATTTTTAAATTTTTTGTAGAGATGGGGTTTTACCATGTCACCAAGGCTGGTCTCAAACTCCTGGTTCAAGTGATCTGCCTGCTTCAGCCTCCCAAATGGCTGGGATTACAGGTGTGAGCCACCATGCCTGGCCATTCACTTTTTAATTCTACATATATCATTGCCTTCTGTTCCTTTTTTCTGTTAAAAAGTTTATCTTTTCCTTGGATGAAATGGTAACTCTCTTCTTCCAACTTTTTGTAAACTCCTATAATGTTTTCTCTGGTTCTAAGTTTACTATCATGGCTAGACACTAAATGTTTTCTCTTAAAGCTCTAAAAAAATGTTTTTCTCTAGCATAACTTAATTCTGTACCTTTGGCTTTTCCTGATATGTCTAAATAGTTCGATGTAATAAGGAAATCTCCTATGTTGTTACTAAGAGCCATGCACTTTCCTGCTTGACGTACCAGGTTTGTTATTTTTATTCCTCTATAATACAGTGTTCACTCATAACCCTGGACATAATTTTTCTGCGTTTGATTAAATCCAAGTACCCCTTTGATCATATTTGACTTCCAGATTATCTAAATGGACTTCCCAGAAGGAAAAGCAATCACAGTACAGGAAGTTTTTCTTTACCTTTTGGTAACTAGACTAAGAAACAAAGATTTGGTGTTTTCTCAAAATAATTCCTGTGTTGTTTTTTTTAAAGATTTTGGGGTCCTTAAGAAAACTGAGTTTTAGAAGAGTGAAAGTTTTTGCATACATGTAACTTTCTATATTGCTTTTAAGGTCCCTTTGACTGTTACTCTCATCAAATAAATAAATATTTTTACAATGACCTGTGATTCTGTTTTAAACAAATAGTTTAAACATTTGAACATCTTTGACAGTTTTCCCCAAGATCCAAATCCTAAATAAGTCTTCCTGGCCTAAAATTAACTTTGAGATTTTCTAGTTAGGCCCCTGGAAAGCTCAAAAAATTTCTCATCTTGTAAAAATATTAAATGGTTCGATTTGGTTAAGTTTTATGGGAGACATTGTCAAATGCTAAATGATACAAGATCTTCTTTCAGTTACATTTATGAGTATGTTATTGATGTAAATATTCCAAAAATTATATAAGTTCTTAAAAATATGTGTCATTAGTCATGATTTCAATTGTTATATTAACTCTTTTCTAAAGTTACATTTATACGGATATGTTATTAATGTGAGTATTCTAAAGATAATATAGAATTGTAAAAGTCTGGTGATTCTGATGTGACACTGTCAGTAATAATTCTGGTTATTACCTTAAAATGCTACATGTAATAAAAATAACTAACTTTTCTTGTCAGTTGGAAACTTTTAATACATTTTATCGTAACTCTTCTAAGTTTTTATCATTTACAGTTATTGTTATAAATTCTTCTCTAAAAACTTACAATTAATTATAATCTAAAACTGCTTTCCATAGAAAAACTCTAATAAATACTCTTAAACACAGATTTCTAATAATTTTAAGATAAATGGACTAAATATAAACTTCTATAACTCTAATAAAAACTGATACATAATGATTACCAACACAGGCCAGGCACAGTGGCTCACACTTGTAATCCCAGCCCTTTGGGAGACTGAGGTGGGAGATCACTTAAGGTCAGGAGTTTGAGACCATCCTGGCCACCATGGAGAAAACCTGTTTCTACTAAAAATACAAAAATTAGCTGGGTGTGGTGGCAGGTGCCTGTAATCCCAGCTACTCAGGAGGTTAAAGCATGCGAATCACTTGAACCCAGGAGGCAGAGGTTGCAGAGAGCTGAGATCCCGCCACTGTACTCCAGCCTGGGCAAGAGAGTGAGACTCTGCCAAAAAAAAAAAAAAATTAAAAAAAAAATTACCACCACAGCATTAAACAGAGCAAAAATTACATGGGACTGAATTAATGGAGAACTAAAATGAGTTTTATTACTTTTGTTGAAAACATTGCTAATTATTTTTATATTGTTTTCCAAAGTAAAAAAAAATTCTTCTCCCTTAAACTATTTATATCTTAGAACAGTTGGGTGAAGTATACATTTGTAAACAAAATTAACATTTACCTTTCTCTTAACTAACTGTTCCAGAATTTTAAAACTTTTCTTCAATGGCTAAGGCCAAAATAATGGTCACCCAGTGTATGAGTCCATTCTCCCACTGCTATAAAGATGCCACCCAAGACTGGGTAATTTATAAATAAAGGAGGTTTAATTGACTTACAGTTCTGCTTGACTGGGGAGGCCTCAGGAAACTTACAATCATGGCAGAAGGCACGTACATTTTACATGGCAGCAGGTGAGAGTGAGCATGTGACCGAAGCAAAGGGGGAAGAGCCCCTTATAAAACCAACAGACCTTGTGGGAGCTCACTCACTATCACAAGAGCAGCGTGGGGGAAACAACCTCCATGATTCAATCACCTTCCATCAGGCCTCTCCCTTGACACCTAAGGATTACAATTCAAGATGAGATTTGGGTGGGGACAGAAACCTAATCATGTCACTCAGTGACTGGAGATGATTCATTATTCAGAAAAGCAACATATTTTTCTCATATTATGACCTACCAAATGCTGCTAACAATTTGGTCCGCCTATAATAACAAGTTCTCTTCCTTCACTGAGAGACACGACTTTCTGGAAATGAGCCTTTTCAGCACTGGGGGATAAAGAATGTCTATCACTCTAATCTAAATAAAGACTAATCTTCCATGTTTTCATGGATCCAAAGCGGGAAATGATACCCTACAGATCACAAATTAACTACCTGGGGAAGGTCTAATGCTTCATTGCTTATATCCTGTCCCTAAGTAAAAAAGTCTTATTGTGAGTCACTCAAATCTTATCATGAGTCCTGAAACTGTTGATGTACTGATTAATATGTACGGGACTACTGATAATAAGAGGACACTGATTTGTTTCAAAATCATAAAGTTATACTGATTGATTTACACATAGAACATTTTTGCCTTTATGTTATAATGTGTAGCCAATGATTGAAACCTCTGTATTGTATCCTCCAATGAAAAAAGACAATTATAATGTGAGGAGTCCCCTTCCCTTCTCCTAAACTTTCTTATAGAAGCATTCTAACTTGTAAACAAACTTTGGAATATGCCCAACTTTTTTGGTGTATCTTCCCGGGGCTCGTCACATCTGGCTTCCAATACATCTTAATCAAATTATTTCTGCCTTGACAGCCTTAATTTTGGTTGACAATAGTAAAGGGCATATCCTGCAACAAGTTTGTCTGAAATTTCAAATCCAACAAAGTCTGGCCTATTTCTAACACTCTGAGGGGTGCTTTCTCACTAGCAAGCTTGAAAACCTTTACCATTTTTAGATTATACTACTTGACCCGGAAGGCAAGGTTTGCATTGTTTTGCCAGTGTCAATTACATCTTCAAAAATCAAGACATTCTTTCTAGTTAAAGTTGAGAGATCATTGCCACCAATTACCTTTATGTCCCCTGTTGATGGTCATTATAGTAGCTTTTTGGTCTTTATTGGCTCTATCATAGGAATGGCTCTATGACTATTTCCATTCACGTATTTTGATGTTATCTAGTACGTCAGCAAAAAATTTACAGCCCCCCTTGAGCAAACAGAAGGCTACAATGTGAGAGGCTCCTATCTCCTTCATCACATCTCAAGCAAGTTGTTTGGTCCTGTTCACAATCAGTCCATGAGGAATAAAACCTTTTGCAAATCCTCATTGTAATGATGAGGTATACAATATAAATCCAGGTCATAACCTGGTTCATCATCACTAATCATGATGCTGGGGTTGTGGGTCACAATAATGGACTTTATTTCTTATTTTTGTCTAGTATCTATTGACCGTTTTTATAATGCTTCATGTAATAGGACTGCTAATAATGGGTTAGTTCAATTTAGTATATTATAAATCTTAAAATTCCTTCTTCATTAAGTAAAGACTTCTCTATATATGTATTATTTATTTGACCTAAAACATTTTAGCAGCATTGCCTCGGGTTATGGGGTAAATCTTGGCTTCTTGGGCATCATTTAAAATAGATATAGATGGATACAGCTTAATATCTCTTGATAATTCTAGTGACCTGGCTCTACTTATAATTTAGAAAGCAGAGCATTTTTACAACTTAGATCCTCATCTGACAATGAGTTCTTCTATCTGAATAGGAGACATGGCTACTGGAGCCAGGAGGACTAAATACAGGTGAGTATAGGGTGAGGAGGCATTATTTAATTAGTGTCTTTGTTAATCAAGGCCAAGTTAGAGCAGAAACCAGTTTATCATGAGCACTGTCATGGCTAGCAATTCAACAGACTCTGTTACAGACCCTTGACCAATGACAAGGGACTGGCCACAGGAATCTGGGCAGGTATTTGAGGTATGGCGACCTTGAATGTGGGCCCTTTTAAAGTGGAACTTGAGGTCCTTATATGTACAGTTTGACCCCTGGGCACTTGACATGCATATATCCATATTCTTAACATTCTATTTTTTTTTTTTTTTAAACAAAAAATCACTTTGAAAGCAGAGATGAGGCTGGCCGCGGTGGCTCAAGCCTGTAATCCCAGCACTTTGGGAGGCCGAGACGGGCGGATCACAAGGTCAGGAGATCAAGACTGGCTAACACGGTGAAATCCCGTCTCTACTAAAAGATACAAAAAACTAGCCGGGCGAGGTGGCGGGCGCCTGTAGTCCCAGCTACTCCGGAGGCTGAGGCAGGAGAATGGCGTGAACCCAGGAGGCGGAGCTTGCAGTGAGCTGAGATCGTGCCACTGCACTCCAGCCTGGGCGACAGAGCAAGAAAAAAAAAAAAAAAAAAAAAAGAAAGCAGAGATGATGCTACTGGTAATAGTTATTCCAACAGATTTTAGCCACTATTTAGTGAGCCCCTGCTACGTACCAGGCACTGTGCAATGGCGTGAGAGTGTAAATATCACCAAGATCCATCCACTGCCCTCAGAGAACCCAAAGTTATCATTGTTCTGTAGGGATGAGTAGAGAAAGACAAGAAATTTTTTGGAGTAAAACATTTCTTCCAGTGGGCAATGGTTATAGGTTAGCTCATGTAATCCTTTCAACAACCTGATGAGATACAATATTATTCCAATTTTACAACTAAGGAAGCATTAAGATACACTATGCCAGGGGTTGCAAGCTCAAATAAATCCAGGTATCAGGCAGATAACCAAACTGAGATAAGCAGGCCAAGTGTAAGATCACAGAAACTGGTGGGGATTGTAGAAAGCTGCAGCAGGCATATTTTACCCAAAGACATTCAAAGTCAAAGCAAACGAAAATAATAGCAGCTGTGTAGGACAAATAGAACAAGACTGTAAGCCAGATCAGGCAGCCAGCTTCTGATGTCTGCTCCATACCATCACAGCCTTCCTAATTCTTAGGATGGGAAGGAACACTAAGGTTCCCTAACTCCTCCAGCTCTCAGTTCTCACTACTTCACCCTCGAAGGATGAAATGGGGGAAATTAACATTGAAACTAAAACCATTTTAGATTAGTAGTAATGCCCCTCTCACTGTAAACAGACCGCAAAGCATGATAAAAAGTAACTGTGGTCAAAAATCATATGGCTTGAAATTTAAAAGATTCATCAGTGCACTAGAACAGAAATGATGGAAATTCCAAATTGTGTAAGAACTTTATAACATTCTAGAAACAGCATCAGCATCACAATAGGGAAAAGAATGACTATTTAGTCAGCAGTTTGAAGAAATTGGATATCACTAGGGAAAAGAATGAGCTTGGAGATGTACGCTAGAATAGATTCATGATGAGTCAAGGTATGAACTATTTAAAAACAGTCTGTCAAAAATAAGCTTGAAATACACAAATTAGCATAATCAAATGCTACTGATGACCGTCATGTGGCAGCTTGAATGTCTGGGTCTCTGTGTTGCATGACTCCAAGGGTACTATTCATGAACAGAAATCAATGGGAGTAGAAAATGCTGTAAGATACATAGTAAAGAGAAAAGGTAAAGATTGGGGAAATTTTATATCTAAAGAAGTGTAAAGGCTTGATGGAAATATGTAATGTTACTATTTGGTTTCCACTTTCAATGTAGTAAAAGATGAATAGGCATCTTGTTGCTGATGGGAAAAAACAAAGTACCTCATCACATGATAAAATGTCCACCCTTGCTACTAATTTAAAAAGGCAAATAACTCAGAAGTACCATTATCAACCAAATAGTGATAACATCCAATGATGACAAGTCTGTGAAGAAATGGGTTCATGAGAAATTGTGTATGAGCCCAGTCTCTTTGGAGGTCAATGTAACGATCTCTTTCAAAGTGTTTATATATTTTGACCAAATCATTCCTGCTGTAGTAAGGAAACATTCTATGAATGTATGTATGTATGTATGTATGTATGTATGTATTTGAGATGGAGTCTTGTTCTGTAGCCCAGGCTGGAGTGCAGTGGCACAATCTTGGCTCACTGCAACCTCCATCTCCCAGGTTCAAGCAATTCTCCTGCCTCAGCCTCCTGAGTAGCTAGGACTACAGGCACATGACACCATGCCCGGCTAATTTTTTGTATTTTTAGTAGAGATGGGGTTTTACCATGTTGGCCAAGCTCATCTTGAAGTCCTGACCTCAAGTGATCCACCAGCCTCAGCCTCCCAAAGGAAACATTTATTAACACCAAATATGTTTATAATACAACCAATTGTAAAAATATAAAGAAAAAATAAATAAACATGTATATAGCTGCTAAAAATTGCAAGTGTTGTTGACGTAAAGTAAAATCAAAATGTGGAATAGTGTTCTCTGCTGACTACTATGATATAAATCTATGTATGTACATTAAGAGACAATAGAATTCTTAATGATAAAAAGCATTAGTTCAGTTTACAGAGCTCTTGCTAGTAACCAGGAGGTCTGGTAGTTTCTTAGAAACAGAAATATACAGTCATATACTGTGATAAGAGCACAGGCATTTTCAATGTGGTAAGTGCTACCAAAATAAATATAAGAGCTAGAAATGTAGGATGTGATTAATATATAACAAGCACTATCCTAAGCACTTTACATATATCTTGAGTAATTATCCTGATAACCTTGTGTAGTTGAGGCTATTATTATTCCATTTTACAGATAAGGAAACTAAGATATGCAAGGTCAGGTTCTGTGCAGAGTCAAGTGGCTATGATAGAGATAAGCCAAAGGTCCTGTGGGAGCTCCAAGGTGGAGCAGCTGATCCAAGCTGAGAAGGATTGGAGGTGTTTCCAGAGAAGGTGACACCTCCTCTGAGTCAGGCAGGATGGGAAGGAACTGATGAACCAAGAACATTCCCAGCTAAGGAATCAGATAAGTAAAGACAAAAAAATGAGAAATAGCATAAAACCATGTATCCAAGAACTACTGCAGATTATATTGCTGCAATGTAAAGTTTCACAGAGAGAGTTGCAGATTTCAGAAGTAGGCAGGGATCAAATCTGTAGGGACGTACTTGCCATGGTGAAAGCTCTAGGCTTAATCTTGCTGAATTTAGCTTTAATAGTAGAAGGAAGAAGGACAGCATTTATTGTTTACTACCATGAGACATCCTGATTTAGGTGCTTGACATGGCTTATTTCAATATATTTTCTTCTTTCTGTAAAGTTTCCTCTATTAATAAAAAATAAGGATCACAATCTATTTTAATCAGGCAAAGACTCTATGGACAACCTATCCTATTTTATATTGACACTACAAAGAAGATGCTGCCAGAATTAATGTTATAAAGAAGTACTGTTTTTAATGAGAAAGTGATGAGAATAATATTCATGCATTATTTGTACCAGATAAAAGCTTTTTAAGTATTGTATTGTTGATTTTAAAATGACAGAACCAATGAACCAGATACCAATTTATTAGAACCACAAATTATCTCAATCTTGTCCTATAATTCCATTTTTAGGAAAAAGACAAGAAAACAGTTGGTATCAGAGATATAGTAGTAGAGAAATAACTTTTAGGTCAAGAACTGAGCTCAATGAACATTCATTCTAGTCCTCATCTCTACCCTACAGAGCATACCATAAGGCCTGGTCCTAGAGTGAAACCATTCATCCTTTAGGATGGTGATTATTGATTAAGTTCATTATGTGAGGACATTTAACAGACACCACAGAATGATTTTCTTTGTTCAAATAAGGGATTCATTTATTTACTTAAAAATATTTATTGTGTGCTTAACTCTGTACCTGGCCTTTCTAGGAGTTGAGGTTTCCTTCAGAAGAAGAAAGTCTTTGTTTTGAGACAAAGTATGGAGTTTATCAGATAGACAAGTGGAAGGAAATGCATTCCAGGCTGGGGGATCTCCAACCCCCATGTTGAAAAGCTCCTAAGCCCCACTGTACATGGTGGATTTGGAAACATACAAAGAGTGCTTTGTGGTGGAGGATAAAGTTGAAGAGGTGTGAGGCTGGTTAGGTCCTCAGGGGCTGGATTAGGAAGGGTCATTTATGGCACAAAGAAGGCTGCAGGAGGTAGATCATCAAAAGATTTGTGTAAGAGAAAGATTACTCAAGAGCAGCATGGAGCCATGATGGAGGGGACTGGAGGAGCCATGAGACCAGTGAAGACATGGGGGCCATCTCCACACATGAGATAATGCCTGTCTTGATCAGCAGCTGTTGCAGTGAAGAAGAATGGAGCCAGAGCTGTCAAAGGAGCTAGCAATGATGAATGTGGTAGAAATTAAGGGGAGGGCATGTAAGAGGAAGCCAGGTTTCCAGCCTAGGCTCCTGGTGGTGGTACCCATTACTAAGATGGACACAGGAGGAGCAGGTTTGGGAACTGAGATACTAATTTAGGTAACATGAACCCCAATGCCACTCTTTGATAACCCCACTGCTAGTGTTACTTATGCCAGTCTTTGGTGGTGGAACAACTCAAGTCAGACCAATCCTTGATGCAATATGAAGGAGTCACATCTCAAGGCCCCACTTTCCAATTTTTTCTAACAAGTAAAAATGGTGCCCATTCACTTTTTTCTTTTTTAATTACACAACTTATACATGACTATATGCTTGTTGGAAAAATTCAAGTAATATAATTTACCCTTGCTTGGTTTATTAAATTAGCAATTCTCAAACTTTTGAACTCAGGACCTCCTTATACTCTTAAAAATTACTGGAGACCCCAAATAACTTCAGTTTATATACAGCTTTTGATATTTATCACTTTAGAAGTTAAAATTGAGAAGTTTAAAAAATACTTATTAATTCATTTTAAAAGAAGAATAATGTTAACATTAAAACCCATTAAATGTTAGCATAACATTTTTATTTTATTTTTATTTTTTCCTTTTTTTTTATTATACTTTAAGTTCTGGGGTACATGTGCAGAACGTGCAGTTGTGTTACATAGGTATACATGTGCCATGGTGGTTTGCTGCACCCATCAACCGATCACCTACGTTAGGTATTTCTCCTAATGTTATCCCTCCCCTAGCCCCCCACCCCCTGACAGGCCCCAGTGTGTGATGTTTCCCTCCCTATGTCCATGTGTTCTCATTGTTCAGCTCCCACTTGTGAGTGAGAACATACGGTGTTGGGTTTTCTGTTCCTGTGATAGTTTGCTGAGAATGATGGTTTCCAACTTCATCCATGTTCCTGCAAAGGACATGAACTCATCCTTTTTTTTGGCTGCATAGTATTCCATGGTGTATATGTGCCACATTTTCTTTATCCAGTCTGTCATTGATGGGCATTTGAGTTGGTTCCAAGTCTTTGCTATTCTGAACAGTGCTGCAATAAACATACGTGTGCATGTGTCTTTACAGTAGAATGACTTATAATCCTTTGAGTATATACCCAGTAATGGGATTGCTGGATCAAATGGTATTTCTGGTTCTAGATCCTTGAGAAATCACCACACTGTATTCCACAATGGTTGAACTAATTTACACTCCCACCAACAGTGTAAAATCATTCCTATTTCTCCACATCCTCTCCAGCATCTCTTTTCTGACTTTTTAATGATCGCCATTCTAACTGGTGTGAGATGGTATCTCATTGTAGTTTTGATTTGAATTTCTCTAATGACCAGGGATGATGAGCTTTTCCCATGTGTTTGTTGGCCACATAAATGTCTTCTTTTGCGAAGTGTCAGTTCATATCCTTGTAAATTTGTTTAAGTTCTTTGCAGATTCTGGATATTAGCCCTTTGTCGGATGGATAGATTGCAAAAATTTTCTCCCATTCTGTAGGTTGCCTGTTCACTCTGATGGTAGTTTCTTTTGTTGTCCAGAAGCTCTTTAGTTTAATTAGATCCTATTTGTCAATTTTGGCTTTTGTTGTCATTGCTTTTGGTGTTTTAGACATGAAGTCTTTGCCCATGCCTGTGTCCTGAATGGTATTGCCCAGGTTTTCTTCTAGGATTTTATGGTCCTAGGTCTTAGGTTTAAATCTTTGATCCATCTTGAGTTAATTTTGTATAAGGTGTTAGGAAGGGGTCCAGTTTCAGTTTTCTGCATATGGCTAGCCAGTTTTCCCAACACCATTTATTAAATAGGGAATCATTTCCCCTTTGCTTGTTTTTGTCAGGTCTGTCAAAGATCAGATGGTTGTAGATGTGTGGTGTTATTTCTGAGGCCTCTGTTCTGTTCCATTGGTCTATATCTCTGTTTTGGTACCAGTACCATGCTGGTTTCGTTACTGTAGCCTTGTAGTATAGATTGAAGTCAGGTAGCGTGATGCCTCCAGCTTTGTTCTTCTTGCCCAGGATTGTCTTAGATATGCGGGCTCTTTTTTGGTTCCACATGAAGTTTAAAGTAGTTTTTCCCAATTCTGTGAAAAAAGTCAGCGGTAGCTTGATAGGGATAACATTGAATTTTTAAATTACTTTGGGCAGTATGGCCATTTTCACAATATTGATTCTTCCTATCCATGAGCATGGAATGTTCTTCCATTTGTTTGTGTCCTCTCTTATTTCCTTGAGCAGTGGTTTGTAGTTCTCCTTGAAGAGGTCCTTCACATCCCTTGTAAGCTGTATTCCTAGGTGTTTTATTCTCTTAGTAGCAGTTGTGAATGGGAGTTCACTCATAATTTGGCTCTCTGTTTGTCTGTTACTGGTATATAGGTATGCTTGTGATTTTTGCACATTGATTTTGTATTCTGAGATTTTGCTGGAGTTGCTTATCAGCTTAAGGAGATTTTGGCTGAGACGACTAGGATTTTCTGAATATAAAATCATGTCTTCTTCAAACAGAGACAATTTGACTTCCTCTCTTCCTATTTGAATACTCTTTATTTCTTTCTCTTGCTTGATTGCCCTGGCCAGAACTTCCAATACTATGTTGAGTAGGAGTGGTGAGAGATGTCATTCTTGTCTTGTGGTGATTTTCAAAGGGAATGCTTCCAGCTTTTGCCCATTCAGTATGATATTGGCTATGGGTTTGTCATAAATAGCTCTTATTATTTTGAGATACATTCCATCGATACCTAGTTTATTGAGAGTTTTTAGCATGAAGGGGTGTTGAATTTTGTCAAAGGCCTTTTCTGCATCTATTGAGATAATCATGTGGTTTTTGTTGGTTCTGTTTATGTGATGGATTATGTTTATTGATTTGCATATATTGAACCAGCCTTGCATCCCAGGTATAAAGCTGACTTGATCGTGGTGGATAAGCTTTTTGATGTGCTGCTGGATTCGGTTTGCCAATATTTTATTGAGGATTTTCACATCAATGTTCATCACGGATATTGGTCTGAAATTTTCTTTTTTTGTTGTGTCTCTGACAGGCTTTGGTATCAGGATGATGCTGGCCTCATAAATGAGTTAGGGAGGAGTCTCTCTTTTCCTGTTGTTTGGAATAGTTTCAGAAGGAATGGTACCAGCTCCTCTTTGGACCTCTAGTAGAATTCGGCTGTGAATCCGTCTGGTCCTGTACTTTTTTGGTTGGTAGGCTATTAATTACTGCCTCAATTTCAGAACTTTTTATTTGTTTATTCAGGGATTCAACTCCTTCCTGATTAAAACTTGGGAGGGTGTATGTGTCCAGGAATTTATCCATTTCTTCCAGATTTTCTAGTTTATTTGTGTAGAGGTGTTTATTTTATTCTCTGATGGTAGTTTGTATTTCTGAGGGATCAGTGGTGATATCCCCTATATGATTTTTTATTGTGTCTATTTGATTCTTCTTTCTTTTCTTCTTTAGTAGTCTGGCTAGCAGTCTATCTATTTTGTTGATCTTTTCAAAAAACCAGCTCCTGGATTCATTTAGTTTTTGAAGGGCTCCTTGTGTCTCTATCTCCTTCAGTTCCTCTCTGATCTTAGTAATTTCTTGTCTTCTACTAGATTTTGAATTTGTTTGCTGTTCCTTCTCTAGTTCTTTTAATGTTAGGGTGCCAATTTTAGATCTTTCCTTCTTGCTTTTGTGGGCATTTAGTGCTATAAATTTCCCTCTACACGCTGCTTTAAATGTGTCCCAGAAATTCTAGTATGTTGTGCCTTCCTTCTCATTGGTTTCAAAGAACATCTTTATTTCTGCCTTCATTTTGTTATTTACCCAGTAGTCATTCAGGAGCAGGTTGCTCAGTTTCCATGTAGTCGTGTGGTTTTGAGTGAGTTTCTTAATCCTGAATTCTAATTTGATTGCACTGTGGTCTGAGAGACCGTTTGTTATGATTTCTGTTCTTTTGCATTAACTGAGGAGTGTTTTACTTCCAATTATGTGGGCAATTTTAGAATAAGTGCAATGAGGTACTGAGAAGAATGTATATTCTGTTGATTTGGAGTGGAGACTTCTGTAGATGTCTTTTAGGTCAGCTTGGTCCAGAGCTGAATTCAAGTCCTGAATATCCTTGTTAATTTTCTGTCTTGTTGACCTGTCTAATATTGACAGTGGGGTGTTAAAGTCTCCCTCTATTATTGTGTGGGAGTCTAAGTCTCTTTGTAGGTCTCTAAGAACTTGCTTTATGAATCTAGGTGCTCTTGTATTGGGTGTATACATTTAGGATAGTTAGCTCTTCCTACTGCATTGATTCCTTTACCATTATGTAATGTCCTTCTTTGTCTCTTTTGATCTTTGTTGGTTTAAAGTCTGTTTTATCAGAGATTACAATTGCAACTCCTGCTTTTTTTTTTTTTTGCTTTCAATTTGCTTGGTAGATCTTCCTCCATCCCTTTATTTTGAGCCTAGATGTGTCTTTGCATGTGAGATGGGTCTCCTGAATATAGCACACTGATGGGTCTTGACTCTTTATCCAATTTGTCAGTCTATATCTTTTAATTGGGCATTTAGCCCGTTTACATTTAAGGTTAATATTACTATGTATGTGTGAATTTGATCCTGTCATTATGATGCTAGCTGGTTGTTTTGCCCGTTAGTTAATGCAGTTTCTTCATAGTGTTGATGTTCTTTACAATTTGATATGTTTTTGCAATGGCTGGTACCAGTTGTTCCTTTCCATGTTTAGTGCTTCCTCCAGGAGCTCTTGTAAGGCAGGCCTGGTGGTGACAAAATCTCTCAGCATTTGCTTGTCTGAAAGGATTTTATTTCTCCTTTGTTTATGAAGCTTAGTTTGGCTGGATATGAAATTCTGGGTTGAAAATTCTTTTCTTTAAGAATGTTGGATATTGGCCCCCACTCTCTTCTGGCTTGTAGGGTTTCTGCAGAGAGATCTGCTGTTAGTCTGATGGGCTTCCTTTTGTGGGTAACACGACCTTTCTCTCCGGCTACCCTTAGCAATTTTCCTTCATTTCAACCTTGGTGAATCTGATGATTATGTGTCTTGGGATTGCTCTTCTCGAGGAGTATTTTTGTGGTGTTCTGTGTTTCCTGAATTTGAATGTTGACTTGTCTTGCTAGGTTGCGGAAGTTCTCCTGAATAATATCCTCAATAGTGTTTTCCAACTTGGTTCCATTCTCCTCATCACTTTCAGGTACACCAATCAAATGTAAGTTTGGTGTTTTCACATAGTCCCATATTTCTTGGAGGCTTTGTTCGTTCCTTTTTATTCTTTTTTCTCTAATCTTGTCTTCTCGCTTTATTTCATTAAGTTGATCTTCAGTCACTGATATCCTTCTTCTGCTTGATCAGTTTGGCTATTGATACTTGTGTATGCTTCATGAAGTTCTCATGCTGTGTTTTTCAGCTCCATCAGGTCATTTATGTTCTTCCCTACACTGCTTATTCTAGTTAGCAATTCATCCAACCTTTTTTCAAGGTTCTTAGCTTCCTTGCATTGGGTTAGAACATGCTCCTTTAGCTTGGAGGAGTTTGTTATTACCCACCTGTTGAAGCCTACTTCTGTCAATTCATCAAACTCATTCTCCACCCAGTTTTGTTCCCTTGATGGTGAGGAATTGTGATCCTTTGGAAGAGAAGAGGTGTTCCGATATTTGGAATTTTCAGCTTTTTTTTGTGCTGGTTTCTCCCCAACTTTGTGGATTTGTCTACCTTTGGTCTTTGATGTTGGTGACCTTTGGATGGGGTCTTTGAGTGGACATGCTATTCCTTTCTGTTTGTCAGTTTTCCTTCTGAAAGTCAGGCCCCTCTGCTGCTGGTCTGCTGGAGTTTGCTGGAGGTCTACTCCTGACCCCGTTTGCCTGGGCTGCAGAACAGCAAAGATTACTGCCTGTTCCTTCTTCTGGAAGCTTCGTCCCAGAGAGGCACCTGTCAGACGCCAGCCAGAGCTCTTCTGTATGAGGTGTCTGTCTGCCCCTACTGGGAGGTGTCTCCCAGTCAGGATACACGGGGTTCAGGGTCCCACTTGAGGACCTGAAGGAGGCAGTCTGACCCTTAACAGAGTTCAAACGCTGTGCTGGGAGGTCTGCTGTTTTCTTCAGAGCCGTCAGGCAGGGACGTTTAATTCTGCTGAAGCTGCATAGCTATAGCCACCCCTTTCACCAGGTGCTCTGTCCCAGGGAGATGGGGGTTTTATTTATAAGTCCCTGACAGGGCTGCTGCCTTTTTTTCAGAGATGCCCTGCCCAGAGAAGAGAAATCTGGCAGTCTGGCCACAGGAGCCTTGCTGAGCTGCAGTGGCCTCCGCCCAGGTCAAACTTCCCAGTGACTTTGTTTACACTGTGAGCGTAAAACCTTCTACTCAAGCCTCAGCAATGGCGGACACCCCTCCCCTCACCAAGCTCAAGTGTCCCTGGTCGATCTCAGACTGCTACTGTGCTGGCAGTGAGAATTTCAAGCTAGTGGATGTTTGCTGGCCTCTGTGGGGGTGGGACCTGCTAAGCCAGACCACTTGGCTCCCTGGCTTCAGCACCCCTTTCCAGGGCAGTGAACAGTTCTCTCTCACTGGCGTTCCAGGCACCACTGGGGTATGGAAAAAAAGAACTCCTGCAGCTAGCTCAGTGTCTGCCCAAATGGCTGCCCAGTTTTGTGCTTGAAACCCAGGGCCCTGGTGGAGCAGGCACCATAGGGAATCTCCTGGTTTGTGGGTTGTGAAGACCATGGGACAAGTGCAGTATTTGTGCCGGAGTTCCTCAGGCTCAGTCCCTCATGGATTCCCTTGGGTAGGGGAGAAAATTCCCCAACCCCCTGTGCTTCCCAGGTGAGGTGACACCCCACCCTGCTTAGGCTCACCCTCTATAGGCTGCACCCACTGTCCAACCAGTCCCAGTGAGATGAACCAGGTACGTAAGTTGGAAATGCAGAAATCACCTGCCTTCTGCATCGATCTTGCTGGGAGCTGCAGACTGGAGCTATTCCTATTCGGCCATCTTGCCAGCAATCTCCAACTAACATTTTTTAAATTAAAATTTTCCAAAAAACATTTAGTGAGAAGAGTGGCACAGTTAAACAATGGTGCAAACCTATCCAAAGGTTTGCCTCTGTCTTCAGCTTCTTGTGATGTCACGTGTCATGTGCCTCTGGAAAACTTCAATGTACATTTGTGAGAGAATGAGAGTAACAAAATAAGCAAATCTTAGCTTTGTATCATTATGAAACTTTTTCTGTGGGGGACAGGGTCTTGCTTTTTTGGCCAGGCTGGAATGTGGTGTGACAGCCTCAACTTCCTGGGCTCAAGCAATCCTCCCATCTCAGCCTACAGAGTAGCTGGGACTACAGGCCACCATGCTTGGCTAGTGTTTTTTTTTTTCTTTTTCTTTTTTTTTTTTTTTTTTTTTTTTTTTGTGGAGACGGTGTCTCGCTATGTTTCCCAGGCTGGTCTTGAGCTCCTGAGCTCAAGAGATCCTCCTGTCTCAGCCTTGCAAAGTGTTGAGATTATAGGTGTAAGCCTCTGTGTTGGGTCATGAAACAGTTCTGACCTTACATGTCCCCTGAAAGGATCTTGAGGACCTCAGGACCCCTGAACTGTACTTTGAGAATCATTAAACCATTTCATTAGGGGAGTGCTGTGGTCAGACTTCAGTAATTGGATTTCCATGGGATGCAGGGAAGCCTCAAGTGAGACAGCCAAGTCTGGCCACCTGGTTCCTCACGAAATGTAGTTCTGCCTTGGAGCAGCTTTGTGGTGAGCAAGTCAGGAAGCTCTCTGGACCTCAGTGACATCACCTGGGAGATGAAGTGGTCAGACTAGAACATCTCCAAGTTCTCTTCCTGCTCCAAAATTCTATGCATTTATGAGCCTACTTGTGGTACATGCCCAGCACATATTTTTTGAATGCATGTATGAATAAATAAAGAATACATAATGTTGTTGAAAAGGCTTTTGCATTTAATGGAAAACTGGACTAGAATGCAGAGGTCAACAACTCACATACCTGCAGGCTGGGTGCCCTGAACAAACACAGCAGACTGTTGTGAGACTGTGGACTGGTGGGGTCTGCGATGAACTGGAGGGATCATAGCCTTATTAAGGAAATCAAATTTAGATTTTTTTTTTATTAGATACTGCTTTAGACCAACAAAACAGGCTAGAGTTGGCCTGTGGGCTGTAAATTGGAACTTCTGAACTAGGTGGTTGCTTAGGTTCCCTCTGACTTGTAGCAGAGTCTTACTGGTATCTCTTCCTGAAAGACCAGGTGCCTCATGCTCCCTCTGTTCCTCCTTCCAGTCTTCACCTATTCATGGGAAAGCACCTAATAAACTCATCCATTGAAGGCAGCTGCAACCAATGAGACCAATGCCATGAGATACTTGCATTTTTACAGGGTTAGTCTTAAGCCAAAATTAGGACGCTATGACAGTGGAATTCGGGCATCAGGGATCAGGCCAGAGCAAGGAGCCTTGGCCATGCTCCAAAATCCATACTACATGTGTACATGCCCAAACCTGGGAGCTGAAGCCCTACCTATAAAGCTCTTCTCTGTAGCATGACTGTGTGCTTTGATCATCAGAAGCATTGCTTCTGGGATTCTATGCCCCAGGGAAGTCTCACCTAAGCAGCTCCCACCTGGAGCCAGAGACCTCATTTCTAACAGGAATTCACCTTCTGCAGCTACCCACACCCAGAAATTTGCTACAGTTAATCAGCATCATTGATGCCATATAACAAGATTTCCCAAAGAGCTCTGCTCCTCAGGGTGGGATTTTAAAAAAAGTGCTGGTGAACAGCCTGGTACCTTCCCAGAAAACAGGCTGGGAGTCTGTAAACTCCTTCCTGGGTGCCCTGTCCAGCTCATCTGCATTCTGCCAGCCTCGGTCACTGAGGTATACTAAGCACAGCCCTATTGAGCCATTAGTAAAAGAACCATAGAAGGGTGGGAGAAAGAAGAGGGGCTCTTTCATCTTCAAAGAAGGGATGATCTAGAGTTTGGATTGACCTTCAACCAACCAGTCCTAGAGAGCGCCCTGATTTGCCAAACACCTCCACACAGACATCACACTGAAACCTACAGGTCTCAAACAAGAGAACTCACTTTGTCTTTAAGACTTTTTCTCTGGTCACTAAAGATGAGCAGAAATGGAGATGTCTCCACTAGTACAAACGAATGTGAGTACAACCAAGGTCAATACAAAACAAGCTTCAAGGATCAGGGAGGACCCACCTATTTTAAGAGTATTGGATACACACACAAAATTCTAGGTTCAACAAAAGAATTCTGAGAGTTCTAACGCAATGGAATTTGACCTGTACTGATCACCCACATGTGCCTTCTTTGTTTCTGATAGGAGGTCTCAGGAGCAGTTTTTTGTTTGTTTTGTTTTGTTTTGTTTTGAAATAGGGGTCTCCAACTCTTGGCCTCAAGTGATCCTCCTGTCTCAGCATCCTATAGTGCTGGGATGACAGGCATGAGCCACCACTCCTGGTCATCTCGAAAACTTTTGGTGACTGGATTTAGGAGAAGTTATGACCATATATCATGTACCCAAGTAACAACACAGCTGGTTGTGAGGTTTGAGCATGGAGGGTGGCAGGGCATATTTAGGGTATGAGGGGGATCATGAAGGGGATCCCTGTTCTATGGAGGAGTGAATGAATGCCTGACCCTTTAGTCATAGAAAGAGGCAGTTGTGAGTCTCTAGGATCTTTCCTGCCCGTTGCTCTGGTTTCTCTCTTTGAATGAGAAACACAGAGCGCCACCCTAAAGGGTCCAGAAGTGTCACCCATGAAATGCTATGGGAAAACCCTATGTCTCGATCACAGTGGCCAGATTGTGCCCACATCTCCTGTTTCTCCCCCAACAAAATCCCCAGACACTGGAGCCAAGAGAAGAGCTAGATGCCTGAACCCAGTATTGTCCTTAGACCTGGGCAATAGGGCCCCTGTGCCAAGCCACAGCCCTCAGAGGGTCTTTTGTTTAAAGTGCTGCCCTGAAAGATGGTTTCCTTCTGAGCTCTGGGACTATCTGGGCTCCTCTGGGCAGGTTACCCTGAGACCAGACAGCAACCTTCTAATGCCTTTGAAGATCTCCAGTAGCATTTTCCCCCTTTGGGGTGCTCTCTAACCCTCTAGCTTGTGCATGGGGAGGTGGTCATCCAGATGCCCTAGGAGCTCTAGGACTTGTGTTATTGGGTTGTTCAAGGGCCCTCTAGGCAGCTCCAGTTCCAGGAGGGTGGCCTTGTTGGCGGACTATTACAACTGGCAGACATGATATTTCTTTTGTAAGACTGGGCTACCAGAACTGTGCTCAGGTTGCTTATATTCACCTCCCACTCCTAGAGGTGGCTCTTCCAAGATCAAGGATCCTATAGTGCTGGGATGACAGGCATGTCATCCCAGATCAAGATCCACAGAACAAAGAGCACTGGGGGCTTGAATCACCTCCTGGGCGGGGAAGGGAGGGGAAGACAGAGGAGCCTGAGGAGAGAGTGGAGGGAAGCCAATGTCCTTTGTTCTTCTTTTCACTGTATCCATGATTGAAGGCTGGCTTTTCTGAGTCTCTGACACCAGAGTTTGCCTCAGGCTTGTGGGAGGTGAGGCATCATCAGGTACTTTCCAAGTGGAGGAAAAAAATGAATGCCTGAGAGTGGATGTTCCCACTGGGCAGGGACGTGGCTTCTTAACTTTTCTCAGAGAACTCAACCAAAGTGTCTTTCAGGACCACCCTGAGTTGTCCTGTTTTTTTTTTTTGTTTTTTTTTGTTTGTTTGTTTTTTGTTTTTTTGAGACGGAGTCTCTCTCTGTCGCCCAGGCTGGAGTGCAGTGGCTGGATCTCAGCTCACTGCAAGCTCCGCCTCCCGGGTTGACGCCATTCTCCTGCCTCAGCCTCCCAGGTAGCTGGGACTACAGGCGCCCGACACCTCGCCAGGCTAGTTTTTTGTATTTTTTAGTAGAGACGGGGTTTCACCGTATTAGCCAGGATGGTCTCGATCTCCTGACCCCGTGATCCACCCGTCTCAGCCTCCCAAAGTGATGGGAATACAGGCTTGAGCCACCGCACCTGGCCAGAGTTGTCCTGTTTTTTGTCGTTGCTGTTGATGATGACGGGTGAGGTTTCTAGGAATGGGACTTCTATACGCTCTATTTCACCTTGTAAAATATAAGCATGCTTCAGAACAGGCTGCTGGGCCACCTCCCCAGACACCTCCTGGGTGCGGTCTTGAGGTCTCCCGGCACCATTCACCTTGGGTTTAACTTGAACTTTGCTACACTCATCACAATATGTAATTAATCTAGAAAACTTATTTGTGGTTTACAATTTATGTTCTTCACTAGATTATGAACTCTTCAAGGATAGGGACTGTCTGTCTCATTCCCAGTTGACTAGAACAGTGTTTGGCACAAGGCAGATGCTTGGTAAATATTCTCAAACAATTAAATACATTATTTTATCACAGCACTTTTATTTGTTGGGGTGTTTGCCCATATGCAGTCTCTATGCTGTGCCTTTACAATTCTTAGGTCCTGGTTATGTTGGAGGAAATCTCTTGTATGATGCTCATGTTTCCCTCCTTGAAAGGGCCTCCCGAGCTGGCATTGGCTTTCCGGTTAGCCCAGTTCCACTAATGCCCACCGAGTGTGGAGCTCTGGTGTATAGGCTTTGGAGTCAGAAAGACCTGGGTTTGAATCCTGGCCCAGCCATTTTCTAGCTGTGTGACTTCAGGCAAGTTATTAACCTTCCCAAGCCTTAGTTTTCTCATCTGCAAAACAAGGACAATAACATCTACCTCATAGGGTATTCTGGTTGCAGAATAAAAGTGATACTATGTGTAAAACAGCATGCCGGCTGACATACTGTAAATGCTACAGTTGTTAATATTATTTCCTCAGGGCCTGCTGAGCACCTGGTTCTATAATAACCACTACACAAAGAAGAACAAGATAATCCCCTGATCCAGATAAGAAATGGCTTAAGCACCAGACCTGGGTGTGATGGTGAGGCAGCCTGGCCCTCAGACCTCGAATCTTGGAGCAGAGGTTCTTGGTAAGAGCAAGAGTTTAAAAACTGGGGATCCAGGGTACAGGCAGCGGAGGCTGGAACAGCCCCTGAGCTGCAGATTCTTTTAATAAATTCTTGAGACAGATGTAGTGGGAGGGTGGTATGGAGACCTGGTCAGATGCTATTCTCAAGGAGTTTATCTTTTAAAGGAGACTAACATGTAAGCAAACAATAACATAAACAGGGATAGGCATGTGGGCAGAGTACAGAGGAAGCACAGAGAAGGGAGTGATTAATTGCCAGGGGCTGGGAGGAGGGTGTGGTAGGTGTGGCAGGAACCAAGGAAGGCTTCAGAGAGGAAAAGCCCAGGATGATTTGGGAGGATGAGAAGGAATTTAGTGGGGGTGGAGACTGGGGAGCACGTGAGGCAGGGGTGGAGGGTCGGGACACAAAATGGAGGAATGAAACAAAATGGTATGTTTGGGTGTTTTAAGTGGACTGTCTGGGTGGATGGGCTAAGCTGGAGGGGCATTTTGGAATCCTCCTCCAGTAAACCAGTCCTTCAACATCCCTGGCCCATATTTCTTTGCAGAGCATGGGTCCCACTTTGCAGCATGAAGCAGGTGACCATGGTCTCTAGGCCCCCCACCAATCCCTATTTTCCTCGTCTGGACAGGTTCTGTAGGGATGCTGGTTTTAGAGTCTTACAGACCTCCACTATTTGCCAGTTGTGGGGCATTGAGAAAATAATCCGAATTTTCTAAATCTCAGCTTCCTCATTTGTAAAATAGGGGTAAAACTTGTGCACACCCTGAAAGGGCTGTTGTAATAAGAAAATGAAATAAAGATCTAGTGCAGAGACTGCTACATAACATAGAGCCAGTGTACATTTGCAAGCATCTTATATTCATTTGTTCATTCATTCATTTGCACATGCCTTAGTTCGCCATTTCTCCAGTGCCTATGATGTGTCAGATCTTGGGGACACAGGGGTGAACAAGACCCAGCCCCTGTCCATGAGAAGCCTGTGTTGAGTGTGTAGGGGAGAGCAGATGAAGAGGTGGTCACTGTACTGTGTGACGGGCTATGGCAGAGGCATGCACAGCACTGGTGGGAGCTCAGAGGAAAGGCACAACCATGATGATGACTAAATGTTGAAGAGTGACCCCAGTTCCCAGAAGTCAAATCAGGACCAGCTCTAAAAGTTAAGTCAAGACCATTAGTCCTTACCCTAAAGGCCAGAGAAAACCATTGAAAACTCTCAAGCAGTGGAGAGACCTGGTCCTGTCTGCAATCGGTAAGGTCACTCTAGCACCAGTCAGTGCAGTAGAGAAGCCACAGGGCTCCAGGTGGGGAATAATGAGGTACCATCAAGGGACTAGGGGCCCCAACGAGGTTTGAGAGCCATGATTTACTGTAGCAGGGCAGGGAGAGTGCAGGGCTGATGGAAGCTTGCAGTCACAGTTTGGGATATCAGAAGTCTTTTAAGGAGAATTCAACATATCTCTCAAAAAAGCAAAAAGTCTGAAGAATGGGAGAATCAATTTTGTCTCTTCCATTTTACTTATTTTAGAAAATGACACTTCAGCTAAGGCTAAGTAGAATATTATTCATTTGAATTGGCTTCTCCCAGGTCTAGCTAAGATAAATTTTTACTTAAATAGCCTGTATATAAATAAATTGGAGGAAATGACACCCTATCCAATAAATGGTGCTGGGAAAACTGGTAAGCCACATGTAGAATAATGAAACTGGATCTTCATGTCTCACCTTATATAAAAATCAACTCAAGATGGATCAAAGACTTAAATCTAAGACCTGAAACCATAAAAATTCTAGAAGATAACACTGGAAAAACTCTTCTAGACATCGGCTTAGACAAGTGATTCATGAATAAGACCCCAAAAGCAACAAAAACAAAAATAAATAAATGGACCTAATGAAACTAAAAAACTTCTGCACACACACAAAAATAATCAGCAGAATAAACAGACAACCCACAGAACGGGAGAAAATATTTTCAATTTATGCATCTGACAAAGGACTGATATCTAGAATCTACAAGGAACTCAAACAAATCAGCAAGGTAAAACCAAATAATCCTATCAAAAAGTGGGCAAAGGACATGAATAGATAATTCTCAAAAGAAGATATACAGACAGCCCACAAACATATGAAAAAGTGCTCTACCTCACTAATTACCGGAGAAATGCAAATTGAAAGCACAATGAGATACCACCTTATTCCTGCAAGAATGGCCATAATTAAAAAGTTAAAAAAAAAAAAAGATGCTGGTGTGAATGTGGTAAAAGAACATTTATACACTGATGATGAGAATGTAAATTAGAACAGCCTCTATGGAAAACAGAAAGGAAATTCCTTAAGGAACTAAAAGTAGAGCTACTATTTGATCCACAATCCCACTACTGGGTATCTACCCAGAGGAAAACAAATCATTACATGAAAAAGACACAGGCATATGCATATTTATAGCAGCACAATTCACAATTGCAAAGATATGGAACCAATCTAAGTGTGCATCAACTGAGTGGATAAAGAAAGTGTGCTGTAGATACACCATGGAATACTACTCAGCCATATAAAGGAATGAAATAATGTCTTTTGCAGCAACCTGGATGGAGCTAGAGGCCATTATTCTAAGTGAAGTAACTCAGGAATGCAAAACCAAATACAGTGTGTTCTCACTTATAAGTGGGAGCTAGGCTATGAGGATGCAAAAACATAAGAATGATATAATGGACTTAGGGAATTGGGGCCAGAATGTTGGGAGGGAGGTGAGGAATAAAAGACTACATATTCAGTGCAGTGTGCACTGCTTGGATGATGGCTGCAGTAAAATATCAGAAATTACCACTAAAAACTTACCCATGTAACCAAAAAACACCTGTACCCCCAAACCTATTGAAATAAAAATAGAAGTTAATTTAAAAATATAGCCTACACAGGCCCATCTTGTCCTATTGCCCTTCGTGTCACTGCACTTCACAGATATTGCGCCTTTTGCAAATTGAAGGTTTGTGGTAACCCTGAGTCAAGCGTGAGCTGACAGAAGTTTGCAGTCAGAGTTTGGGATCTCTCAAAATGTATTTCTCAGTCTATTTGTGCTGTATTTCCAATAGCATGTGCTTACTTCATATCTCTGTGTCACATTTTGTTAACTCTCATAATATTTTAAACTTTTCATTACCATTATATCTGTTATGTTGATCTGTGATCAGTGATCTTTGATGTTACCATTGTAATTGTTTGGGGGCACCACAAGCCATGCTCATATACAACAGCAAACTTAATTGATAAAATGTGTGTGAGATGACTGCTCCACTGTTGGGAACAGGCCCCCAAATTTGGCCATAAACTGGCCCCAAAACTGGCCATAAGCAAAATCTCTGCAGCACTGTCACATATTCATGATGGCCATGACACCCACGCTGGAAGGTTGTGGGTTTACTGGAATGAGGGCAAGGAACACTTGGCCTACCCAGGGCGAAAAACCACTTAAAGGCATTCTTAAACCATAAATAATAGCATGAGTGATCTGTGCCTTAAGGACATGCTCCTGCTGCAGATAACTAGCCAGACCCATCCCTTTACTTTGGCCCATTCCTTTATTTCCCATAAGGAACACTTTTAGTTAATCCATAATCTATAGAAACAATGTTTATCACTAGCTTGCTGTCCATAAATATGTGGGTAAATCTCTGTTCAAGGGTCTCAGCTCTGAAGGCGGTGAGACCCTGATTTCCCACTCCATACTCTATATTTCTGAGAGTGTGTCTTTAATTTCTCTAGCACCACTGAGTTAGGTTCTCCATGACAGAGCTGGTCTTGGCACTCCATTGGCTGCCATTCTCCTGTCACTCTCTCTCCTCAGTCCTCTCTATTCCCTGAGACACAACAATGTCAAAATTAGGCCAATTTAATAACTCTACAAAGGCCTCTATGTGTTCAAGTGAAAGAGTCGCACATCTCTTACTTTAAATCAAAAGCTAGAAATGATTAAGCATAGTGAGAAAGTCATGGTGAAAGTTGAGACAGGCTGAAAGCTAGGCCTCTTGTGCCCAACAGTTAGCAAAGTTGCAAATGCAAGAAACATTCTTTTTTTTTTTTTTTTTTTTTTTTTTTTTTTTTTTTTTTTTTGAGACGGAGTCTCGCCTGTCGCCCGGGCTGGAGTGCGGTGGCCGGATCTCAGCTCACTGCAAGCTCCGCCTCCCGGGTTTACGCCATTCTCCTGCCTCAGCCTCCTGAGTAGCTGGGACTACAGGCGCCAGCCACCTCGCCCGGCTAGCTTTTTTTTGTATTTTTTTAGTAGAGACGGAGTTTCACTGTGTTAGCCAGCATGGTCTCGAACTCCTGACCTCGTGATCCGCCCGTCTCCGCCTCCCAAAGTGCTGGGATTACAGGCTTGAGCCACCGCGCCTGGCAAGAAACATTCTTGAAAGAAATTTAAAATGTTACTTCAGTGAACACATGCATGCTAAGAAAGTGAAACAGCCTTATTGATGATATGGAGAAAGTTTTAGCGATCTGGGTAGAAGACCAAATCAGTCACAATATTCCTTTAAACCAAAGCCCAATTCAGAGTGAGGCCCTAACTCTTTTCAATTCTTTGAAGGCTGAGAGAGATGAAGAAGTAGCAGAAGAAAAGTCTGAAGCTATGAGAGGTTGATTCATGAGGGTTAAGGAAAGAAGCCATCTCCATAACACAGAAGTGAAGATGAGGCAGCGAGTGCTGATGGAGAATCTGCAGCAAGTTTTCTGGAGGGTCTAGCTAAGATAACTGATGAAGGTGGCTAAACTATACAATACATTTTTTTTCTTTTTTTTCTTTTCTTTCTTTTCTTTTCTTTTTTTTTTTTTTTGAGATAGGATCTCACTCTGCCTCCCAGGCTGGGTGCAGTGGCAGGATCTTGGCTTACTGCAATCTCAGCCTCCTGGGTTCAAGTGATTCTCCCAGCTCAGCGTCTGGAGTAGCTGAGATTACAGGCGTGTGCCACCACGTTTCGCAAATTTTTGTATTTTTTGGTAGAGATGGGTTTCACCATGTTGGCTAGGCTGGTCTCGAACTCCTGACTTCAAGTGATCTGCCCACCTTGGCTTCCCAGAGTGCTGGGATTACAGGCATGAGCCACCACACTAGGCCAATAAATTTTCAATGTAGACCAAACATCCTTATAGTAGAAGAAGAGGACAAGTCGATGCCTGGTTTTAAAGCTTCAAAGGATAGGCTCACTCTTGTTTTTATTTGTTTTTACAAGATGGGGTCTCACCATCTTGCCCAGGCTGGTCTCAAACTCCTGCACTCAAGTGATCCTCCCACCTCAGCCTCCCAAGGTGCTGGGATTATAGGCATGAGCCACTGTGCCTGGCCCAAGGATAGGCTAACTCTCCTAGTAGGTGCTAATGCAGCTGGTGACTTTAAGTTGAAGCCAGTGCTCATTTACCATTCCAAATATCCTAGGACCCTTAAGAATTATGTACAGTCTACTCTGTCTATGCTCCCTAGATGGAATAATAATGCCTGGACAGCAGTACATCTGTTTGCAGCATGGTTTACTGAATATTTTAAGCCCAGGGCTGAGACTTACTGCTAAGAAAAAAAAAATTCTTGCAAAATATTGCTGTTCATTAACAATGACCCAAGAGCTCTGATGGAAATGTATAATGAAATGAATGTTGTTTTCATGTCTGCTAACACAACGTCCATTCGGTTTCTCATAGATCAAGGAGTAATTTTGAATTTCAAGTCTCATTATTTGAGAAATACCTTTCTTAAGGCTATAGGTGCCACAGATAATAATTCCTCTGATGAATCTGGGCAAAGTAAATTGAAAACCTTCCGGAAAGAATTCACCATTCTAAATGCTATTAAAAATATTTGTGATTCATGAGAGAAGGTCAAAATATCAACATTAACAGGAGTTTGGAAGAAGTTGATTCAAACCCTCATGGATGACTTTGAGAGGTTCAAGACTTCAGTGGAGGAAGTACCTGCAGATGTGGTAGAAATAGCAAGTGAACTACAATTAGAAGTGGAGCCTGAATATGTGACTGACTTGCTGCAATCTCATAATAAAATTTACATGAATAAGGTGTTGCTTCTTATAGATGAACAAAGCTAGTGGTTTCTTGAAATGGAATCTACTGGTGAAGATGCTGTGAATATTGTAGAAATGACGACAAAAGATTCAGCATATTACATAAACTTAGCTGATAAAGCAGGCGCAGGGCTGGGAAAATTTATTCCGATTTTGAAAGAAGTTCTTTTGTTGGTAAAATGCCGTTAAACAGCATCATGCATTACAGAGTAATCTTTCATGAAAGGAAATCAATTGATGTGTCAAACTTTATTGTTCTTATTTTAAGAAATTGCCACAGCCACCTCAACCTTCAGTGACCACCGTCCTGATCAGTCAGCAGCCATCCACATTGAGGCAAGACCCTCCACAGCAAAAAGATTGACTCACTGAAGGCTCAGATGATTGTTAGCATTTTTAAACAATAAGGTGTTTTTAAATTAAGGTATGTACATTTTTTAGACATAATGCAATTGCACACTTACTAGACTATAATATTGTGTAAACATAACTTTTTTTTTTTTTTTTTTTTTTTAAGATAGGGTCTCACTCTGTCACCCAGGCTGGAGTGCAGTGGTGTGATCTTGTCATACTACAGCCTTGACCTCCTGGGCTCAAATGATCCCCCCACCTCAGTCCCCTGAGTAGCTGGGACTATAGGTGCACCCCACCATGCTTGGCTAATTTTTTTGTATTTTTTATGGTGACAAGGTTTTGCCATGTTGCCCAGGCTGGTCTCAAACTTCTGGCCTCAAGTGATCCTCTCACCTTGGCCTCCCAAAGTGCTGGGATTACAGGTGTGAGCCTAAGCATAAGTTTTATATGCACTGAAAAACCAAAAAAATCCATATGATTCAACTTTATTTTGATATTCGCTTTATCGTGGTGGTCTGGAACCACACCTGCAATATCTTCGAGGTATGTCTGTACCATAATTTCAAATAAATATGATTTAACCCAGGATTATCTTTCTCTGCTATTGATGCATGGTGTCAAATTTACCATATCTGAAAACTGGTGAATGTTTTCAGGAATGGAGTGAATATCTAGAACTGGCCATCTCACATAATAAATGCTTGATAAATGGGTTTCTCAACTTTAAAAAATATGTCAGAATAGTGTTCAACGGAGTTGGAAGTATTTGTTAACATTATTACTTACACAGGTTACTTAATCAAATTTTAGACGTTGTCAAACACATCTTGTATGTAACTGCGCATTTTCAAAAATGAGTGTTGACATTATAATTCACAGGTTTCCTGATAAAATTTAGACACTATCAAACACATTGGGCATGGAACTGTGGACTTTCCGAAATGAGTATTATAGGAACACTGCATTGTCTCATACCAGTTTCTTTTCTTTAGCTCCTATGGCATTCAAATGCTCTTTGAGTAACACCTTTACTGTCCTAGGATAAGGAAGAATTTGAGAGAGCTTTCCAGAACCCTATTTCATTGTTTTTAATAAACTCTTTCCCTCTTTTGGCCCTCAGTAAGGAAGTTCTCTGCTACAAACAGAGTAAATGCATTGACTTCATCTGCTACAGTGACTCAGATTTCTTGACCTGATCTATTCTGCAGATCTAGTTTTTGAATCAGAAGTTAGGTAATGCCGTCTCCTGGGTTTTAATTACATACGTTCAGTATCTTGGGCAGGAAAGTTAACTCTTTTGTCTCTTGGAGCTGTATCACTTATACCTTTTCTTTCCTTCTGTGCAAAAAGGGGGAATATGTCCTAATAATGCTTTTGATAGGCCCAAAATAACCAGCTTCTCTGGGATATAAGCAACAAGATATTTGATTTGGGACATTTCCAAATTCCCCAAACTTTTTTTTTTTTTTTTAATGTGAGACAGTCTCGCTCTGTCATCCAGGCTATAGTGCAGTGGTGTGATCTTGGCTCACTGCAACCTCCACCTCCCAGGTTCAAGCGATTCTTCTGCCTCAGCCTCCCAAGTAACTGGGGTTACAGGTGCCTGCCACCACGCCCGGCTAATTTTTGTATTTTTAGTAAGACAGGGTTTCACCATGTTGGCCAGGCTGGTCTCGAACTCATGACCACAGGTGATCCGCCTGCCTTGGTTTCCCAAAGTGCTGGGATTATAGGCCTGAGCCACTGTCCCTGGCCTATTATTAATTAAGATGAATGTTAATACAAACTGTGCTATGGGACATTTATAGGGTAGCTACAGTTTAAAGAAAAATAATTCTCTTACTTGAGACAGGTAGAAGGCATGGCAGATAGGACTTTGGCAAAGAATAGTGGCAAGAAAGCCGAAGACTGGGGAAATGCAAGTCTGTGGATACACAGGTTGATACAGTCTCTCTTAGAGGGCATGAATGAGGAAGAAGGACTTTAACACTTATTTAGTACCTACCCTATGCTGGGGACTGGGATAGGCACTTTGCAGACATCATCATTTAAAAAGTTCCTTAAGAATCCCTCAATCCTTCTTCTACAGTCTCCAGCTCAATGATGTTAAGTGATTCCTCCATGCCACTAAATTAGAAAGTGGTAGGAACTCACATTCAAACCCAGGTCTGACCAACTTCAAAGGCCAGGAGGCTGTTTCCTTCATTCCATGGCTGTTCCCTCAAGAGTAACTCTGCATGGGGATCAACCTCTCTTCCAAGGTTGATCAAGGTCTCTATCAATACTGAGATTCTGGGACACAGATTAGAAGACACAGAAGAATGGCCCAGCCTTTTTCACCTGTTACTGAATTTTGTCTCCATGTGTCTGAAGGGTACTCCGCCATCATCATTTTCATTTATCCCAAGAGAGGCGGCTCCCTGTGTGGAGGTGGTAGCCACTAACACTTTGGCTGACCTGAGTAGTCAACCTTCTCATTTTTGCTGGTAGGATCTGAGAGAATATGGGGGAGATGGCACACCAGCCAATGAAGGATTAGTGGGGTTCTATGTTGTTGTAATGAACTTTATGATGTTAGTCTGTGGTTTCATGTAGCCTCATAAAACAAGCTGGATGGTGATTATGTCACTTCCTCTACCGTCCTGGCAGAGATGAGGCCTTCTTTAGTGCCTGGAGTATTTCCTGATGCTCCACTCAGGCCAGCTCACTTTTCAGATTTTAATGTGTTCCTGTAAGAGGTGTGGAAAAGAAAAGAAGCAGAAGGGGTGGGGGAAAGCCATCAGCCCAAGTTGTCATACTGTCATCCTGGCTGACAAATGACTGATGTCAGAGCATGGTACCGAAACTTACAGAAACAGGCCTATTGGCTTGGGCAGTAAATAAATAAGCCAGTTACACATTTCCTGGATGGCTGGCAAAAGTGTTGTTGTCAAAGCAACACCCGCATTGAGCTTGCTTTGCTTATGCAAGTCCTCAACCTCTGCCTCTGCCCCAACCCCAAGCTACCTGAGGAGGTGGAGCTGAGTGAGGGGGAGGGACCAACAGATTTGTCCCCTGTGCAGGCTGCCTGCCTGCTTGAGTTACATCCACAAATGCCTCGGAAGCAGCCGGCTGGCTGCATCTTTCTCCTCACATTCCTGGGTCTGTCTGGGCTGGTTGGCGCAGTTACCAGAACATACTACATTGGGATTGTGGAAGAATACTGGAACTATGTACCCCAAGGGAAGAATGTTATTACTGGGAAAAGTTTCACGGAAGACAAGTGAGTGAACTTAGGGTCCTCTTTGACTCCCAGGTTTGGCCTTTTTTGACTCTGCATGGGGAAGGTTGTATTTCTTGGGTACTTGTAATTGGGGTGAGTTGATCTAGACCAAGAGAAGATGTTTTGTTTTTCTGCTTGAAGATCCCTAGTATGGATGGGTGTATAATTTGGAAGAGATATTCATAGCTCCATATATTTGTTGAGCCACCTATTAACAGCCTTGCCTGTGAAGAGGCATATACACAACCAGGTGTTTGACAATTTTCACCAGGCACTACTAGTAACTTCTGGGGGATTCTGTTTGTTTGTTTGTTTTTAAATGACAATACTTGGGATGAAGATTTGAGAAATTTCAGGAATTCCTTACTGTTAAAACACAGTGTTTTCTTAGTTTGTATTTTTGGAATGAAGCATCATAATTGAAGATGAGTAAGCTAAGTCATGTTTTTCAATGTTTAAAAGAGAGGGAAGTCACAGGAGATTTGCCTGCTATTTTCAGAGTTTCCTTGAGTCTACTTAGAGATAGCTCTTTCACTGGTAAAAAGTCTATTCCAGCTCCAAGTCATTCATGCTGAGGGCAATATCTTATCCCAGAACCCATAGCATAGCTAGGTGAGATGGCGCCACGGTGTTCTATGTTCCTGATTTTTAATTTGGGGCACAAAATAACCCTTGCTCCCTGCCCCCTCCAGGGCCTAATATCTTAACTATCTAATTTGTTTCATGGATCTCCCTCTGAAGTCACCTCCTGACTCCAGAAGCTGCCATGCTATTTTCAACTTTGTGGTTAGTAGAACATCTTTTGAGATGTTTTGGCAACCTCTGTTGGATATTTGAATGCTTGCTTCCTTTCTGATAGGCAGAACCCATTGCATTCAGCATCCATGTTCCATTTCCTAAAGATGAGTTTAGTTGATAAAACTCAGGAACAGCACAGGGCCTAGCAAAAAGTCTTTAAGAGCCGGGGCCCCTTGTCTTTGAGGAAAGACCAAAGATCCAGTTGACTTGGAAATACAGCTTCCAAGTTTTCTAACAACACCAAGGTAGTATAGTCACGTTTTGTTTACCAAAGATAAAGCCTATGCCAGACAAGCTGCCAAGGAAGACTTTTCCTTAAGCTTTGTACCAGGAAATATAATGTCTGCAGGGCTATTTCCAAAGGAAACTCTTGATTGCTTTCAATCCCACATCTGCTGACCATTGGTGGTGGTGTCTTTACTGTGATGAATAGCTATGGGATTGAAAGGGTACCCAAAATGCCAGGAGCCTTCTCCACAAATAGAGCTCTGCTATTCTCAGAGAGGGCTCAGTAGGAAACGGTCAATGTGAGCAGCTACTGGGGATAAGAATATTGAAAATGTGTACACTGAGTGTAATGAATATAGCATTTAAATGTGATACTGGATTGCTTTTCCATAAGATTAACACGCACAGAAATTCTGTCTTCTTCCTAAAATGCCCATGTCACTGTAACTGTGTATGGACATTTGTTCTGACCCAAAAACTCTATGAGGGATTTTTCAATTCATTACTGCTTGCAGATATTATTCTCATTTTATGAACCAGGAACCAAGTCTCTGAGGTTAAATACCTGCCAGAGTTTATAGAGTAAATGTCTGATATTTAAAGGACCAGGAGAGCCAGGTGCTCAGAATTCCACCGTAAGTGGAAAGAACCTGAAATAGAAATCTGGAGACCTGACTTCTAGCACTTGCTTTGCCCAACTTGGTGTGTAATCTTGAACATGTCACATAATCTCTCTGAATATCACTTCCTTTAATCTGTGTAAGAAGGGAGTTGAAATGTAATCCACAGAGTCACTTGAGAAGTGTAATGCCAAAGCATTCGAAATAATTTTGAAACCGAATGAAAAATATCTTACCTGACTTGCCAGTTCTAGAAAGATTTTTGCAATGGTGAATGAAAGGAGACAGATGATTTGCAAATGTTCAGTCCTAGAAATTAGAGTTAGAGAAGACGTGGAACTGATCGTGGACCTATGTGACAACTTTTGAAGTAGTCTGTATTTTTCTTTCTCCATTTTTCCCCCTGTCCTTTAAGAATTATCTCCAATTCCTCACTTCATACATGAAGCTTTCCCCCATGACCCTGGCTTGTTCTGATCTGTTTCCTTCCTAACCACTCATGGAGCCTGGGGTCTTTATCATGAACTTAGACACTGCATTTTCTTCCCTCTGCATTGCCCTCTAATTGCTTGATGTACATCAGTCATGTCTGCAGCTGCAGTAAAACACCATGATGATAGATAAGAAGTTTGGGCATAAATTTAATAGTCCCCCTTCCCTACACGAGCTTTGTCACTGACAGTATCCCATGGAGGATCTAGCATAGGGCAGGCATTCAAAATCATTGAAGTAAAAACGAGTCACCTGATCGAATGAGTTGTTCTAGTTGCTTCATCTTTGAATAAGGGGAATGGGCAAAAATCTAGGGGGAAGATGGTGGGTGCCAAAGTTTCGGTAATGTAAAAACATTTGGAATCCAAAGTTAGGCACATCCTGATGCACAAGGATGAGATCAGAAATGAATTGAAATCATTTCACTGAGACTCTGTAGCCCTTAGATGGTGCAATTTAACTTTCCTACTTGGTACCTTTGCTTGATTATAGGGTTCAAAAATATAATTGAGTCTGTAATCACTAATGTTTCCTAGAAAGTATAGGATTTAAGAGTTAGATTCTATTTAGGAATATTTTCTCCAGATAAATATACTTCTTCTCCTCCTCCCTGGAGTAAATGGGGGCACCAGGCTCCTTTGAGTTGCCTGGGGATGGTGTCAGTATTTTGATCTATTTATACCAGTCCTGCTCAGGCTCATAAAGTGCTTAATTAAGGTGTGCATTTGGTGGTAAAGCCTGGTCTTTAATGGAACTAGAGTAGGGTCATCTTATTTAAAGCCACAGTTCTCACCATAGACCCCATTAGACAATCAACACACATTCTGGCATTTTCTTCCCAGTGAAATGCAGGGTTTTCAGGGATGCTAACTCATGGGTGGAACTGCGTTTAAACACAAATGAGGCTAGCCACTGTTTAAACCCCAAGTTTGTAGGGTCTGTTAGTTGACCCAGCCACATCACTGCATCAGCCCAGTGGGTGGCAAGGGGCTTGGACTATTCAAAGAAGCAGGCCCTAGGACGGGTATGAGAGAGAACTCACCCATCTATCTGAAAGAAGGACCAACTGAGGGGAAGCAGGGAGGAGACAGAGGTTTTTGTGAGCTTTGAAATAAAGAAAAGAATATCATCTGGTTAGTGCATAGTCTAAACAAACGGTAACTTTCAAACCTCAACTTCTGTCTTATCAGCACCAAAAATATTTTGTTTAGACTAATACCATATGCATCTCTTGGAGCTGCTGTTATATCCTATATCAGTGAGTGATTGTTTCTAGCTGCCACTAGAGACTGGAGTATAATGTCTTTAACAAATTAGGATTTTGTATTCATTTGTAGAAGAATCCGGAAGTGGGCAGTCCAAGGCTGGTGGGATAGATGGTATAATAGGATCTCAGGGACTTTCCACCATGCTTAATTTATGTGCTTTAACCCTATGTGGTTTCCCTCCTCAAGCACATTCATGGTCACAAGATTGCTGCTGGATCTCCAGCCGTCATGTCTATATTCCAGAAAGAAAGAGAGGAAGGGAAAAGGTAGAAGCAGAACATTTTTTGCTGCATCTGCCTTTTAAAGGGTTCTCACTGAAACCCTACCCAACTGATTTTACTTACATCTCATTCGATATGCATAGCCACAAAGAGAACTTAAAAAAATATAATCTTTCAGCTGTGTGCTTTTCTGCCTGAATAAAGATAGAATTTGTCTCTGACACTAAGAAAGAAGGGGAGCATGACTATTGCAAGGCAGCTGGCAGTCCCTGCTACCCTCCTCTACCTCAGTTCTCCCCTGTTTTCCAGGATTCACAGGCATCCTCTTAGTCCCCGTCTTCCTTTTCCCACTTCCATATGATGGGCCCCCACCTCCATATGATGGGCCCCCAAGGCCTGGTTAGCAGGATCTGAAAGATAACTCATTGACAGTATAATAAGTTATCTAAGTGTCACTGAGTATTTACTATGCTCCAGGCATTGCTTTAAAAGGTTAGCACACCATGAAGTGGGGTGACCAATCTTCTGTACCTGAGAGGGAGATCAGGGGGCATCGGGAGGATTTCCCCATCCAAGTGTAGCCCAGCCTTGGTCTGAGGGAGATGCCGTGGCAGACCAGTTTGCTGGTAAAGTATTGGGCTCTGGCATCAACTGTTACATTTAAAATTCTTGTCCCACTTTATGGGTGAGTAATTCAATCTCTCTTTGCCTCAGTTTTCTCATCAGTAAAATGGGGATAGCGATAGTACTTGCTTTGAGGGTGTATTAGTTCCCTGTGGCTGCTATAACATATTACCACAAACTAGGTGACTTCAAACAACAGCAATTTATTCTCCCCCAGTTATGGAGGCCAGAAGTCTGAACTGAACGTGTTGGCAGGGCCACACTGCCTCTGGAGGTTCTAAGGGAGGGGCCATTCCTTGACTTTTCCAGGTTCTGGTATCTGCCAGCATTCCTTGGCTGTGGCTGCATCACTCTGATCTCTGCTTCCACTTTCATATTGTCTTGTTCTCTGTGTGTGTCTAGCCTATCTTTGCCTCTTACTTATAAGGACACTTTTGATGGTGTTTAGGGCCCACCCAGCTAACCCAGGATGATCTCCCCATCTCGAGATCCTTAACTTAATCACATCTGCAAAGACCAATTTTTCCAATAAGTTTCTGTGGATGAGGACTGTGGAGTTATCTTTGGGACTTAGGATCTGCAGATACTCAGACACAGTGCCTGCCACTTGAGAGCACTTGATCAGCTCTCATGGTAGCTCTGCTGTCTCATGGGGTTCTCTGGAGAGCAGGAGCCCTGGGGGAAAGACGTTGGCTAGTCACATTTTCCTCTTTTCTAACAAAGCTGTACACTTGACCAGAAATAATCATAACTGTCATTGATTCAGCACCACTCTCCCTGTTGCTGTTTGGGGGATTCCACACCTATTCTCACTGAATCCTTATGATAGCTCTACCACAGTCACCAGTTTACAGCAGAGGAAACTGGGTTCAGCGAGGTTAAGTCTTCTCCCCATTTCACAACCAGCAAGTGAGAGAGTTGGGATTCAAGCTCATTCTCCTTCCCCCTCATCATGCCATTTGTTTTGAAAATGCCTTGTATATGCGCTGGAGGGCTTCCGTGGAAATGAAGAGTGAAAAGCGAGGACCCGAGACATAGGTGGTGCCAGGGGACCCAGAGTGAAAGATTGTATCTAGAAGCATATCATCCAGATGCTATTAAAAATTATTAATCTCATAGGGAGGGTGCAGCTTCACCAAACTGAACGTGTAATCTCTGTCTCCACCCTTTCTTTTGCCAAGTGGCACTTGTCTCAATCTCATCCTTTTTTCTCCTTGGTGAAGAATGTTTCTTCTCAAGCTCAGACAATATTTCTTGTCCTTATTGTGACCCTTATGATCTCACGTGTTGGCTCTGATCACACTCTCTGCTAAGGTTATTTTGCAGTTTATCTTCATCCTGTATTTCCCTGCCCTCTCCAGACATGTGGGCTCTGGACAGTAGAGTTGGCAATTAACATTGTAAAACTGTGTGTTTATTGTCAAATGCATATGTTTTGTTTCCCAACTAGATGGCAGAACTCTTGCATGCAGGGACTGAGATTAATACATCTCGGCCCTAGCTTCTAGTTTTATGTTTCAGACATAGTAGATGATCAGCAATTGCTCCAAGGAAGTGATCGGAAAACATTCCGCTAAAAGATGCAGGGGTCATGGGATTGCAGGTGTGGTTTACACCCCTGCAAGCTACGAACTCCTGAGAATCTAACCTGGAAGTCCAACTCTGCACTGTGTAGGGGATTCCCAAGGGCAGGTTTGTTCTGATAATGATTAATGTCCCCTGCTTTTGGAAGATATCTCCCTCCACAGGATTGACCCCGGGCACCTGGCAATGTAATGTTCCAAGTCCCCATCTTGTCTTTAAGGCAGTTGCTAATGGTAACCTTCCTGGACTCACTGGATTCCTTTGCAGCGGGAAGTAGACACCTCCTTAGCTTGAGTCAAGATGTTAGAATGCAGACTGAAAATGTTCTTGAGGGACAGTGATTGCTCAGCCCCTCGCCATGGCTACGCAATGAACAACAGATGGCTCACCAATGTGACATTCTAATGAATATACTCCATTTAAATTGGAGGCTGCTTCATGGGGATGACTCCCTTGAAGTTACTTCCTTACTTTGTTTCTTGGGCAAATTTGCATTTTATAGAACTCAAAGGAGCTGGAGTTTCTGTTCTACTATTACAAATGCATAATATGTTCTCAATGGCTGGTTTGCTGTGTAGACACTAAAACAAACTGCTTTCTCTTCCCTTACTTCTATCCCTTCCCACTTCTTTTTTTTTTACTTTCAAGGTTTTTTTTCTATTAGTTAAAAAAGAATAGAGACAGGATCTCACTATATTGCCCAGGCTGGTCTTAAACTCCTAGCCTTAAGTGATCCTCCTGCATTGGACTCCCAAAATGCTGGGATTAGGCATGAGCCACCACACCCAGCCTCAACAAATTTTTATCAAACAGTTATTATAGTTTTTGTTTTGTGTTAAGTATCTTCCTAGGGTACCTTCATGGGTCAACCCTGTCCTACTCTTGATGTGGAGTCAGTGAAGGGGAAGAAGTCCTGGGACAAGGAGGAAGCTATGGGTTCTCTTCACTGTCTAAGCAGGAGGCTCCTCCCGCAGCAGAGGAGGAGAGGGTCTTGCGATAATAATTAAATCCCCGACCCAGAAGTGACACATGGCATTTCCACTCACAGCCCATTTGCCAGAACACTATGGCCCATCTAACTTGCAAAAGCAGAATCATTGTGGTCTTCTTTGGTTAGGGGGAAAGAAGAATTAGTATAGGCAAGCTCTGAAAAGTTCTACTACACGAATCATTTGGTGATCTTAGGAAAAATACAGATGCCATGGTCTTGCCAGTAGAAAGTCTGATTCCATCGCCTGAGAATAAAAATTTGGCAAATGTTCCAAATGAGTCTGATGCAAGTGGTACATGGGTGGACATTTGGGAACCACTGCTTTAGAAAACCCAATCCCCCCTTGGGGTGACTATTGGCTGTAGAGGTGATAAGACTGATATGTGTCCAGGAATATGAAAAACAGTCAATGTATAACTCAGTGCCAAAATATGAAGCATATATAATAAATGCTGCAGTCCCTACAGGGACTCAGCAAACACTTCACTGCCCCTCCTGATACTTATGTTGTCTCTTATTTGGGTGCCTTTGCCAAACAACTCATGGTAAGACCTGGTCTTGTGGAGGTGATGGAGAAAAGTCTTGGGCAGAGGTGGGATCAGGACCTTTTAGCAGATGAAAAGCAGCAGTACATATGTGAAGATGTGAGCATGTGTGCTCCACGTGCATTTGCATGTGTGTATACTTTTACGTCTTCATGTGCGTGGTGGGAGAACAGGGTAGAGAAGTAAAGTCCAATGTCTATCTTTCCCTGCAGGACCTGTTGGAATGATAAGATCCTATGAATAGTAGTGTTGTATTATAGCTTTTTACATATCAGGCTGAACCCAGAGAGCATACCAGAGATTCTGAATTAATCCTTGCTGTGCCACCTTACTGGGTGACCCATTGTCAGCTATAAAACTGGGCAATCTGAGGCTTATTAGCAAGCTTGGGGATGACTCAATTCTTCCTCTGCCTCTTCCTCTTCCTCTTTCTTCTCCTTTTGAACAGCCTGTTCAATCAGGAGTTGTATTCAGCTACTTGTTAACAGAATCCTAGAAAACAGAAGTGGTTTAAATCGATTAAAGATTTATTATTATTGCTTACATAAAAGAGAGCCAGAGGTTGGCAATCATCTGGGTCCCAGGTTCCTTTTGGCTTTCACTTGACCATCCCTAGGGTGTGATCCTCTTCCTCATTATCTCAAGATGGCTGCTGGAGCTCCAGTCTTCTTATCTACATTTCAGGCATGAATAAAGGGAAGAGAAGAGGATAAAAAGGGTGTCTTCCAGCTACACCTGGAGAAGTATCATTGAATGACTTCTGCTTACATCTGATTTTCTACAATTATGTCACATGACTATTCCAAGTTGCAAGCAAGGACTGAGAAATGTAACAGCCTCTATTATAAAGGTCCAGGGTCAGGCATCCCAACTTTTATATCCCATTCTCTTGCAAAGGAAGTGTAAATCTTTGCCTTGTAGAATGGGAGAGGGCTAACTCTTGCTCCTAGGTAGACACATGCAGGCTTGGTGGATGCTTGAATACAAGAGACCCAAAGTGTTCATAGACAGGCCCAAGGCTTCAGCCTCAATGCCTGAGAGGAGAGTTGGCAAGCCAGAGACTGAGCAGGGATTCTCTCCCCTCCAACTCATTGAGCAGATGCCATGCTCTCTGCTCCAGAGGCCAATCCCCTTGCAGAGCACAGCTCAATCCAACAACACCCTTTGTTGTGGCAGTTTTGTTTTTAGAAATAGAAGGCATGCAAGAGAATTTGGGCCCCTTGGTGGCCGAACAGCCTGGGACTTCTTTTTTCAATAAAATATGAGCTTGTTTTTAGTATTGAATTTGTAGGTACAGAATAACTGCCTCTCCCGTCACAACAGTATAAAAGAGAATGAATGAAAGTAAAATTCTCATCTGTCCTCCCTCCTACCTGTGGCTTCAGTCTCATAATCTGGAGGCAACACTTTGTTTCCCTGGTCACTTTCCAGATGTATTGTTTGCATATAGGTAAATGTGCATCGTTATACACACACACACACACACACACAAATGGGATAATACTTTACTTACGGCTCTGCAATTTGCTTTTATTTATTAGTGTCTTGGTGATCATGCCATATCAGCACCTGTAGACCACCTTATTCTTTTCTTATGGGTATGTGGCATGAATGCCATCATTTATTTACCCAGCTGCAGTTGAAGAACATTTTGGTCTTTCCAGGCTTTTGCTATCAAAACCATTCTCTAATTTTTAAAACAGGATTCCTGTCTGGATCACATTGTTTGGATTGGAAGCTGAACCTAGTAGTTGGGGGAGAGAAAGCATTGCTGCTGCCTCTGGGAGGTCTTGCCCCGTGATTCCTGGGGTTCTTCTCTAGTCAGGCCCATCTCTGGTTTCTCCATGGGGATTCTACACCCATGGGTTCCTTCTTGTCCCAGGACTTCCTCCCTACCACGGACTCCACATCGAGGGTGGGATAGGGTTAACCCTGGGAAGGTTAATAATCGGGTGCTCTGGGAAGATAAATAGCATGGATCTCCTTCATCTATAGGAGAGGCTGAGTACTGAGGAGAGGAGAAAGTGGCCTGGTGGCGGCCGTTCTTACCTCCCTTTGGCTGCAAGCAAAAAGCAGTCCGCTCTACAGTTCACTGGACCAATTCTCCGTGGAATAGATTTTTGTGGCCACCTGTTAGTATTCGAGCATAACCTTTGGAGTCTCTTTACCCACCTCCCAAACCCCATCTCAAGCAGCTAATCAAAGCCTCCTTTCCAATGATATGCAATGCTTACCCCACAGAAGTTCCAGAGGTTGCAATTTTCTCCACCTTCAATGTCATTTCCAGTGAATTTTATTCACCCTGCAATGCTTCCAGCTCCCCAGTGATGTTCCAGTGCCCTTTAGATCTGAGACCCAACTGCTCTACCCCTTAATCTGGCTCAGCTGAAGACCCCAGGGGATTCTCCAGTCTCCGAGGCCAAGGCCTGCTTCGTTAAAAGAGGCTTTGTTGCTGGTGGGTTTGACCTGGCTTACGGTTTTATTAGGTGGTCTGGGGCAGGCTGGATACCTCAGCTGGTTAGAAAGCGGGAGTGATAATCACTTTTTAGCTTGACTTTTAAACCTTGCTATGCTCTCTTTAAATTCTTTTCTTTTTAATTTTGCTGTGCTGTAAGCTTCAGTTTACAAATTAGAAAATGTCAAGGTGGCTGTAAACCCCATTTGTTAGCAGGTCCCAACAGTTTTTGGGAGGCATACCCAGCAAACTGAAGCCTATAAGATTGTTAGAGTAGGTAGCTAGTCAGGCATGAGCAGGGCAGGAGAGGGGTCTGCCTGACCAGGAATGTCAGGTAACCATCAGGCGATGGGCAGGCAGGCAGTTAACTGTCTCTCTAAAATAATAATTGGTCACAGTCAGTGCCAGGGAAAGGCAGTCTCCCTGTAGATAGAAAAAACCTGAAACTGGTGATCAGCAGCTTCCTGATAAGATCTCAGGAGTTAGGCAAATGGGCTCAAGCAAGTGCATTGAGGGGCAAAATGGCAGAGTTTAACTGACATACGACCTTCCAGGGACATTCCACCGGTAAGGGAAGAATGCCTCACGTGAGCATGCGTGCAGCTCCGGTAAACCACATGCTCATCTCCCAAATTCTGGCAGGCCACTGCACATATGGACAACCCATGCCAAGGGAAGAATCAGGGGAGAAGGGACGCAAGAGCCCGGAAGTATGCCAACGTATAAAACCCCAAGTCAAAAGGTCAAACTGCACGCTTGTCTTTCAAGTTGCCCGTTTGGCCCTCTTCCAAGTGTACTTTCCTTCCTTTTGTTCCTACTCTAAAGCTTGTTAATAAACTTTCATTCCTGCTCTAAAACTTGCCCCGGTCTCTCCTTCTACCTTATGCCCCTTAGTTGAATTCTTTCTTCTGAGGAGGCAAGGATTTAGGTTGCTGCAGGCCCGTATGAATTTGCTGCTGGTAACAAGGTTCATATGTTGAATTTCTGAGAGATGTTCACTGGATATTTTCTGATGGGCACAAACTGTACCCTGGACCCAGGAATCATTAGATAAATACCTTATGTATTTTGGTTTTAAGGAGGGCCTATAAATGAATATGGGTGGCTTATTCCCTAACCGTTACCACTATGAGAAAACAACTCAGTGTGTGTCCTCCCAGTAGTAAGATATGGTGTCATCCAGGTGTAGAGAGGACCCGAAGACTCTGGAGTACTGTGTGGCCTGGCCATTTGTGTAGGGCAAGAAGAGCAACTATATGCCTGGAGTGCCCGCAGCCTCATATCCACAGGAGACATCTAGTGTGGATCATGGCATTCTTCTCTCATTGAACTCAACCTTGACTTCTTTTCTAAGCAATTGCCACCAATCAGATTTGGTGCACAAGGTAAAATTTATTGGCTATCCTGGACCTAGAGGGTATTCAAATATGGCAATCTATGCTTTTCAGCAAATAGAGTTTGCAACACTATCCCAGCTTTAGCTTGCCAATATGGGGACAAACTCACACTTGTTTGTTTGTTTTTGAGTGCCAAAGCCATTAAACACCAACTCTATCAGGCAAGTTGCTGGGGCTTAGGAATAAAAAGGATGTTTAAAGGGGTTTTGTCTTCAATGAGCTCGCAAACCGGAGATGTGCATATCTCACTGTAACACACTTTGGTGAGTACCATTATTATTAGCACATGAACAGAGCACTGTGTATGTAGAGAGGAGGAAAAGAGGAAGGAAGAGTGTGAATCTACCTCCAAGGGTGCTTGGCAAGTAGAGAATGAGGAAGACCATGAAGGCCCAGGAAAAAGAATGTGCAGAAGTCTTAAAATGCTGAAAGGACATGGTGTGTACCAAGAAGAAAGTGTCTGATCTGGCAGAAGCACGGGGACCTGGGAGTTGGGGCAAACAGGGAGGAAATGAGGCTGGAGAGAAAAGCTGTTGCTTCAAAGAGGACTTTTTCTGTTTGATTTGAAACTGTGGATCCTTCTCCCCAGCTTGACTCAGGTGCCCTTTCCTCCATCTGCCTAAGTGATTCTTCCACCTTCTAGGGTTGTTCCCATCTTCTGCTCCATGCAGGGATAGATTCCAGGCTACCCCACATGTTGACCTTTAGCTCCATCATCCTGAAAAGCCTGCAGGGTGGGAAAAGTCACCATTTATTACTAAGACTGCTTAGGAACTTTGGAGTAGGAGCTGCTTTGGAGTTTGTGCCTGAGTCACTGTATACAAACGTGATCATCTCTTTGAGGAAATGAAGATGAAGCCCTGAAAAGATCTCTTTATCTTTTGGATCTATAGTGTTTTTCCCAACCTTAATGAAGCTAACAAAGATTCATTATTTAATACAAAGGCTATCAGACCTGGTGTAACTCCATCAACAAAGGAATGTGGCTGTAAACCCTATTTGTCAGCAGGTCTGCACCTTGTCAGAAAGAAGGGAGAGCAATGCAGAAAAGATGACATTTAGGTAAAGAAAGATAATAAAACTTCACCAAAGAAAGTCCCAGACTAGACAGGCAAGCAGATGCCACCCTGGGTCACTGGGAGTAGGAGGCCCAGCTGAATCAGATACCAAGGAATAACACCCTGTCCCCAAAATCAGGCATCAAGTTAAACAGAGCCCTTCTGAGCATACAGATGTAATGCCTCAGTATTCAGAGGTGGAGGGTAAGGAAGGGGCTTGATCCAGTGAGCAGAAGCAGATGAGAAAGATCATGTGGGCAGGTATGATGAAGAGGAATCAGATATGGGATCCTTACAAAATTGTCTTCCCAAGATACAGATCTGGTCAAATACATCAGTTCAAGAATCTTCAGTAGCTCTTAGTTGAAGATATAATTATATCTAAATGCCTTAGCCCAACACTCAAATTTCTCCACAGTTTCACTCTCAGCAAATTTTCTGGTCCTATAAAGTTGCCTGTGATTTCCTGAACTGACCTCTAATTCTCTCACCTCAACACCTTTCTCAAGCTATTCCTTCTACTGGAGCAAGGTATTGAGGTGTCTCTCCCTCTGTCCTAAATTCCCATAACATGTTCTGTTCCTACAATTCTTAGCAGTTTCCTTTGTGCAGGTAACGAAGGCTTTGTTCCTCTTGACTACAAACATACTTATTTAGAGATTGTACATTTTTCATTATTGCACTCAAAACATCTGGCCCAGTACTTTGCATGCTATAAATCCTCAATCTGTACTTGTTGAAAGTCAGCAGAATGGTTTTCAAGCTTAACCAAGACTGAAACAGAGGTGATGCCCATGGGATCTTCTGGGAGAGTTCTTAAAGGAGTCATGCAGGGTGATGGGGGCAGCCAGAGCCTATGACAAAGGTAGGCAGAGCCTTCCCGTTGGTCCCTCTCCAGAGTGGTCATGAAAGTCTCTTTTAAATTTAATTTTATTTATTACTTTTCTTTTATACCACTACTGAAATGCCTGAAGTTCATGGAAGCCCTTAAGGGTTTGTTTCATTAGGGTGACACAGTCATACATGAGTATAAACTTTATATATTTTGGTCCAGGAAATATGTCCACCTCAGAAGGAGCACTGTCCCTGGGCCTGTCTCTGGACAGAATAGGAATGCAACTGAGGTACAGTTAAAGGCTAAACCCCAAGGGTCTATGAGTTTATAGCTCCACCTGCTGATGTCTGAGGCTGGGACTTGGGACTAGACAAAGGTGCCTGACCAAGGCATCTGCCTAGGATTCTGACTTGGAGAAGGGAGAGAAGAATCAGAGAGGATCATTGTGCCCTATGCTGAGGGAGGTGAGGGATGGGAAGAGTTGGTGCAGGACACTCTAGAGGAATTTGTGAGGCCTGAGTCATCTCACAACTTTTCAGTCTCCAATGCCATAGAACAGAGCTTCTACAGTCTTCTAGATCCAACTGGTCTACCCACCTTAGAATTACCCTGACACTCACGGTGGACCTGGAATGAACAGAACTGCATGAATTGCTCATTCTGGCCCAGAGTGGGTGGCTTGAACACTCTGTTAGACATTTTTTTTTTTTTTTTGTATTTTTAGTAGAGACGAGGTTCCACCGTGTTAGCCAGGATGGTCTCGATCTCCTGACCTCGTGATCCACCCGCCTCGGCCTCCCAAAGTGCTGGGATTACAGGCGTGAGCCACCGCGCCCGGCCTCCGTTAGACATTAATTCCTTTGGGAAAGGCTGGGATAAGTTTCCTTTGAAAACAACTGGGAAAGAGAAAAGAAAAACAGAAAAAATATTAGGGGCACAGAAAAGTAGAAAAGAGAAGAGCTTCATGATCCCCGATAGGTGCTTACCACAGTTTTTGAATAAATTATATGAATGATTGAATTCTTGGATCTGAGTGAAAGAATAGAAAGTACAATAAAATAAAAACAGAAAAAAAATGAAAAGAAATAGTCATACGATGATGAAAACAAGTAGGAGTTGATAGAGGGGAAAAAGTCAATAGCCAAATTTAAGAGATTAGAGGAACAAACAACTCTCAGACAAACTTCCTTCTATGGTTACCTGAAGCTCCAGACTCATGTCTCAGTTCCAAGTACACAAGAAAGAGATGCTTCACAAGTCCCTAAATTTTCTCGGATTTAACCAACCAGACACTCTTTGGCTGTCCCTGAACTAATCATGATGGCCCAGAGTAGGCTGGCTGGGGGATGAATGATATCAATTGGCCTGGATCACAATTTCTGCCCTAACAACAGCTTATTAGAGAAACTTGACATGCTCATGGGCTAGCCTGAGGCCCTTGCTCCATCAGTGGGACTGGGGGATGGAGCACCACCCAAAGCACAGAGAACGAGAGCGAGAAAGGTGTGCTCTCCCGCTCTCGGCACACTCCTCACTCCTCAAAGACTGGAGTGTGGGTGCCGAGTTGCCAAAACTTTAAAATGTCTTCTACATCAACTCTTTCTTTCTTTCTTTCTTTCTTTCTTTCTTTCTTTCTTTCTTTCTTTCTTTCTTTCTTTCTTTCT